>NC_058088.1:34587888-34770852 GCF_014858855.1 Bufo gargarizans | reverse complement strand
TATTTTCCCGCAACGCACCCGGCTCTTATCCGGTCAAAAAAACTCACGCCCGTGTGAAAGAGGCCAAAGGGTTATCTGACCCTTTGTAACTGAAGGTCATCAGCATCTGATCGGTGGGGGTCCAACACCCGGAACCCCTGACGATAATCAGTTTCAGAAAGCCCTGGCACTCCTATCAAAATTCCGGAACACATGCTGGTTCCGGCATTATTTTCCATTGAAATGCATTAATCCGGCAAAACGGATCCAGTGTTCTGGTCTGCACATGCGCAGACCTTTAAAAATGCAAAAAATATAAATAAAATAAATACGGGATCAGTTTTCCAGATGACGCCAGAGAGACGGATCAGGTGTTTCAATGCATTTGTTAGATTGATCCGCATCTGGATCCGTCTACAAATGCTATCCATTTGCACATGGATTTCCGGATCCGGTGGCAGTTCCGGCGACGGAACCGCCTGCCGGATTTTCACAACGCAAGTGTGAAAGTACCCTAAAATAAAATCATAAAAAACTGCCCTAAAGGTGTCCTTAGCCTTCACTATACAAGAAATACCCGTTTTAGCAGGAGAGGAGCAGTTTGAGCCATCACCACCTAGATGATTAGATATTGATTTGCTTGGAGTGGGGTGAATTAATGTCCCTAGCTTCTAGCGATTTAGATGATTAAATGCAATAAATATTTGCTTTAAAAAACAAAAAAAAGTGTATATATACTTATAGTCAACATTTCTTACCTTCATTCCTGCTGAGTTCAATATCTGCAAACAAACCAATCTTTATAATCTGCCACAGGAGCCCCAACACCAGATGAGGTTTTCCAGCCTTAAGATCTTCTGCGCCAATGTTAACTACATGGCAGCCAATAGCAGAGGCAGAGTTTAGCGCCAAGTTCAGATTTTCCTAAAAACAGGAGATATTGTCAGCATAAAAAAAAAAAAAAAAAAAAAGAGAGGAATTCCCAAAATACATTCCTCCGATACTATTCCATATTCTTAAGAGGGGTTGGAATTTTTTTTTTTTTTTTTTTTTTAAATACCTCCCCATTCACTTTAATTAGAACTGAGTTGCAGTACCTAAGAACGGACACTACACAGTGTACAGAGCTTTGTACATTGATAACAACGACTGCTGCTAACAGATGATCTGTGGGGGCGCCTAGTGTCGGGCCCCCACCGATCTGCTAATGATACCCATCCTACAGATAGGTCATCAATATGTCAGTGCTCGAAAACCCCTTCACTAAAATGCTGCCTATAGACACCACTCAATATTAAAACTGTATGCACTAAGCTCCCCCTAGTGGCAGCAGCGGGACAACAGAATTTGATCATTTAAAGGTCTTTCTGGGATTAAAATATTTTAATCTAGTCTCAAGACAGGTCATCAATCTCTGATCAGTGGAGTCATGTCAATCAGCTCTTTGAAGTGGTGAGCACTGTGGCCTCTTTCTAGCATCACGTTCATCGGTCACATGGCCTATGTGCAGTGAATGGGCCTGGGCTGCAATACCAAGCACGGATGGTATACTATGGGTGGCGCTGTCCTTATTGGAACAGCTGCCTCTTCAAAAAGCTGATCGGAGGGGGTGCCAGGTGTTGGACCCCCACCAATCAGATATGGATGACCTGTCTTGAGAACAGGTCATCAATACAGGAGTCCTGGAAAAACCCTTTAATTATATGTCCATGCTCAGCAGCTTGCCTGCCCAACGACAGCCTTTCATTCACAATGTTACTCAAGCATACAATTCAATGTACAGTAAAAAAAAAAAAAAAAAAAGGCAGCATATAGACAGTCCTACTGAAATACAAAACATTCTACAGTAGAGGTATACATATTTTATGTTGAACACATTGATTTATGCTACAGTGTGGAAATGGCTGGAAGATTAGGACCTTGTGAGTCGGGGAAGCTGACTCAGTGTGTGACACATACATTTCCAAAACATTATGAAGCACACCTTCCCTAAGTTGCCAGGGCTAGGGTGCACACATTAAATCCTCTTTGTGACTCACCTGGATAGTGAAGGGAGTCAGCTTCTTCTTGTTTATTGCCCTTTCATCAATTGTGTCAGGTACAGAGAGGTTAATCATTTTACTGCGAATAAAGAACATTCATAATTACAATACAAAACCTTAGAACTGTGAGAGACACCAGGATGTGTCCACCTACGGGCTAAAACTGGTTTTCAATATGGAATACAGGTCAGATGAGCCGGCCTATAAAGACAGTGGTGACCTGCTCGTTCATATCAACTAGTTGTACAGTAAAATTCCTTTATTACAGCTTACTCTGTTATTTTATCCCATTACAATACCGATCCCTTTCTAATTATTCCCTGAACCGACCCACCACCACCACCACCTGTTTATCTGTTCACCAAACTCCAGCAATGTCGTGTTGACACTACACATCAATCACTGGATGTAGTGATGACCTCTGTGGTGTTAAGAAGTTACCGCTACAACCAGTGATTGCCTATAGTGGTGACCTCAGGGGGTCAATACATTACTTCTATAACCAATGACTGGCCATAGTGGTGACCTCCAGGGTGTCAATACGTTGCTTCTACACCAAGTGATTAGCCATAGTGGTGACCTGAGAAGTGTCAATACGTTACTTCTACAGCCAGTAATTGGCTGAATAGGTGATTGATGACCTCAGTGGGGGAAATACGTTACTGCTACAGCCAGTGACTGGCCATAGTGGTGTTCTGAGGGGTTTCAATACGTTACTTGTAAAGCCAGTGATTGGCCACAGTGGTGACCTCAGGGGTGTTAATATGTTAGTTCTACAGCCAGTGATTTGCAATTATGGCGATCTCAAGGGTGTCAATACGTTACTTCTACAACCAGTAAATGGCTGCATAGGTGACCAGTGCACTCAGTGGTGTCAATAAGTTACTTCTATGGCCAGTGATTGACCATAAGTGGTGGCCTCAGAAGTGGCAATACATTACTTCTACAGCCAGTAATTGGCTGAATAGGTGACCTTAGTGGGGGCAACACGTTATTGCTACAGCTATTGACTGGCTGAAGTCGTGACTTCTGTGGTGTCATCACTGGAGCTCTGCAAATAGAGACAGTTGAAGAAATGGGGAAGTGTCAACAAGGGAGTGGCTAGAGATTGGGAAATTATTACTCCTTTTGCTGTTTATACTATTGTGAGCTGTAGTATGGTTTCTAATCTTAAGAATATCAGGCAGTCAAAAAAGTATTCATGTTTGTTTGCTGAAGGAAAACTATATCTATGGAATGGATCAACTGCTTTGAAAACCTGTTTGACGACATCTCACCAATGCGGGTGTTATGTCGCTGTTGTATTGCATAAATATGAGGAGATGACAACAATGCACGCCGTCACCCTCCAATATAGTCTATTTGTGAAACAGAATGAGCCAGAAGGCACGCCTGTTCTCTATAGCAACGAGTGTCCCAGTGGTCGGGTCTTCATCGCCACTTACCACAGCACAATGCCATCTCCTACAGCCCGGAATAAGTCATTGGTATTTGGATTCATGGGGAGCACATGCTTGGTGTCTGGATCGCTCTCCAATGCCTTATTTATCCAGTTGACAAAGGCATACTTTTCCTCCTCTTTAAAAACAAACAAACAACAAGCTTGTGAGCAACTATATTTAACAGTAACGCATACATGGTATGACTATATACATGGGATAATCTCTCTCTGTAATGGAAAGTCTCTGCCTTTAGTTTCTACCTAACTGAAGAAAAACATTTCTCAAAGCCTCAGTGCTGGATCGAGGTACACGAGGCCACAACTGTCAAGAAGCGTACAGAAAGTTTTTCGGTTCCCTTCCATTGGATTCATACATAAAAATAAATAAAAATCCTGGCAGGCTCTACCATCCATACACATGAAGCCATTCTCCTCTAGAAGCATTCTTCTAGAGTTTGTATAGCGTGGCTATGCGCCATGTACAAGGGCTCTGCATAAGCCCAAAATAACAACAAAAAAAATGACCCCAATGGCCGACAGGTAAGCAATTCTATACCTCTCATGACGGCGATGCAGTAACATCATGGGGAGACTTTGATTATTGTTTTAACAGCGATATTTTGCCATAGCAGTCTTCATTTCTCCCGAGACTAAAACTTGACATATGGAACTCTGTTAGGCTTTTAACCCTTAGTAGGCTTCAGGATAGCAGATGTCATTTGTATTACAGCTCAGCCGCACTCACTTGAATGAGCTGCAGAAAGGCTGAAACCAGTCACAGCCATCAGGGGTGTTCAAGAGAAGCCAGCGATTGGCTGCCAATGGACATTTGTTGTCGACGTGACATCACCGCTGCAGCCAAGTAAACCAACCCAGGCTGGGAGAACTGAAGCGGTGATGGAGGATCTGCCAGGTACTAAGCATGAACAAGATGAGTTACAGACTGGGGAGTGGGGGCTTACAATCTAATGATCACTTCTTTATTGCAAGCACTTATACACTGCGTTATACAGTTTCCTCCTAAAACTGGACCTAAAAAGGGACTTGTCTACCTTTAGGGGCCTTTCGACCAGACTTTAATCCAATTCCACCCCCTGCATACTTTCCTGTGCCTCACTGGCCAACCTCCTGCAGCCAATGACTGACCACAGCGGTGATGTGTTCCCCACGCATCACATGACCAAGTGGCATGACGCATCTGTGGCCAGTCACTGGCCGAAACTGCCATGTGATCGCTGTAAAAGAGGAAGCAACCAGGCGGGGAGCAGAGGGTGGCAGCAGCGGCAGGGGACCAAAGGAGTTGGAATACAGAGCGAGGAGCAGGTAAGTATGCTTCCCTCCACAGGTCCTGCAATGTGTGGGGATCTGGCAAAAAATAAATAAAATAAATGTGTGATACTTTATTTCTGCACAATACAATATATTTTGCACAGGTTACACAAGCAACAAAATTCACACTTTAGTGCTGGGAAGCATTCCAGTGAAGTGCAGGGGGTTAAAAATGTGCAGATCTTTCGGTACAAGCCCTCCAGATCCATAACTGGTTGCACTATTTGACCTCTCAAGAAATTTGGTGGTCAAGCTGGGCCACCTAATGACAGCACACACTTCTGAAATTATTTATCAGGGATTTCTGAAATACATCCTTATAAATAAGCACACTGACCTACTGATCTTCACTGCATTGTCTACCTAAAGGTTTGGATGGACTGATGGGTTCATCTTGAGCATTTAAAGATTAGATGAATAATGTTCCTGGTCTTCAAATATTTTAGCGGCCACCAAGAGAGATTTTTTGCTTGCCATTCAGACCATTATCTTTCCACAAACATACCTGAATAGGAGTGCTGGGTGCCCTCACTAGATAGTTCTGAGGTCCCTCCGATGGCACAAATTCCCTGTTTGCGGTTGATTGCTTTCCGAAAGGTTTTGGCAATGTCACTACTTTTCAACTCTTGTACAAGCTGCAGGGAAAGAAATAATGGATGAAAAGACTGAACTCTAAGCACAAAGAGGACGGCAGTGTAGCACGTTCGGGGGGGCTAATGGATATTACGTCAACCTCTATATGACTTATCGCATCTGAATAAGCTCTGCTGCGAATAAGAGCCCAAGGCCAAAAATCTCCAGAATGACCATTATTCGGCCTTTAATTTGCAGAAGACATTATAAGAAGACAATTGTGAAGTGCCCCAATGTGCATGTTAGTACATACAAAGCTCTACCCACCTTCATTATATGTGTGTATACAGTGTAAATACATCTACAAATGACATTCTGCTCTGTTGCAATTTTCGGATACAAACGGAACACATCTTTGCATCCTACATATATCGCTCTCTGTATATTAAGCATATCCATGTGCATAAGTATCACCAGGGTACGCATAAAGCAACAGTCTGCAAAAGGAAGAACCTGGAAAGAGATTGTATACTAAATGAAAGACTGCTTCCTTGTAGGTCTGCCACATAAAATGCTTTTTATAAGATCCTCGACTACATCATACATGACTAGGGATGAGCGAACGTGTGCTCTCAAGTTCGGCGTTCAAGTTTCGGGTTATCTAAGAATTCCGTTATGGATTGTGCTACCACGGAGCATAAGTTATGGTCCGTGGTAGGGGAATCCAAACGGAACTCTTA
This sequence comes from Bufo gargarizans, assembly GCF_014858855.1. NCBI lineage: Eukaryota > Metazoa > Chordata > Amphibia > Anura > Bufonidae > Bufo > Bufo gargarizans. The sequence goes on along the minus strand of NC_058088.1, from coordinate 34,764,748 downwards.
GATAACCTGAACCTTGTACGCCGAAGTTGAAAACACAAGTTCGCTCAACACTAGACATGACCAATCTGGATGTCACATCTGGGTATCTTGGTGAGCTGGGTATGAGGAGACATCAGTGCAGTTCCTGCAACAGTGTCCAATAGGTTCTTTAGCTTTAGACAATGGGAAGGGGGGTTATCAGATCTCTAACAAAAAAAAACAAAAAAAAAAATGTAAAAAATAAATAAAAAGGTGCAAATGTTTAGTTCCCTGTCGATCCAGAGTAGATGCTAGACCACATCTAATCAGAGGTCACATGCCATGATCTCATTATGTATGACACACGACCGCAGAGGCCAGTGACTGGATGCAGCATTCATGTGTCTGAATTCATGTTTCCATCACAGAGAGATCATAAGTTGGGATGAGCGAATCAAAGTATCTGAAGTGGACTTCGATACAAATTTCAGGTAAAATTCGATTCACCGCAAAGCCAAATTTCCTTTGTGCTTTGTGGTAACGAATCAATTTTCCCTTAAATGGAAAAAAAATAAATTAAATAAATTACAAATTCATCCATTTGAGTGCAAAGAGGCCGCGGCCATGTTGATTGATGATCCCACGCGAAATCTCATGACATGCCGTCACCACGTTGGCCAGAGTGACCCGCACCATGCTAGATTTCACGCGGGATCTTCATTCAAGATGGCAGCAGCAACCATTTCACTCTCAAATGGATAAAGGGAATATTTTTTTTAACCCCTCAAGGCCCTCGCTATTATTCTCAGATGTAGCGATTTGATGAACGCAGCATCTGAGGGGTTCAATAAAGGGTGGTAGGGGGCGCAATCGGCATTCCCAGTCATTGCTTCCACTAATTACAAAAAAAATTGGCGAAGCAGCCAAATCGAAGTTCTCATAACTTCGCTCAAACTCATCATAAGCAAACACTGGTGGAGAACAATCAGAACATTTGTGCTGATCATCAGAGAATTGAACAGTTAAGTTACATTATTTTTATTGTCAGTTTTTTTTTTTATGTATCAGAGATATGGTTATTAACTTTTTACAGTTCCATCTTGACAAGAAGCCGATCACTGGGGGTCCTACTGATGGTAACCTTATGATCGGCTGTGATCTGCAAGGCAATCGTCAGGAAGTGTTTAATCCCCCTGCAGTGCCACCACAGGACAAATGAGGCATTACATGGTTCTAATTAAATTGAATAAAGCACGGTATGTACTGCACAATCATGCTGGGTCCTCCAGAGAGAGACACGCTCCTTGTAACCAGTCTCTGGTCTGATTAATTGATTTAGTCATTAAAAGGGCATTTGAAAATATCTTTTCTAAAATGGGCAACTCTTTAAACTCAAAAACTACATTACGAGTATTAGACAGGAATGTCTAATTTTATTGTACTAGGATTTTTTTTTTCTACACTTGTGCGATTCCTCGAAAACCACAATTAAAGCAAACCACTACATATTTCCTTTTGAAAACCTACATATTCTGTGTTTGTTTCCACTCGGGGCTTAACTAGAGACAAAAGAGGTCATTCCATGGAATATTCCACAAGCATTGCAGGCAGAGACCATGCTTATGCAGTCAGCAGAAGCACAATGCCAGCCAATTGTCACTGGTGGCTGAGAGAGGCAACGAACCCTCTGAGCCCTTCTGCTGGTATCTAAAGTCTCTGATCCCAGGAGGGTGAACACGATGGATTACTGTACCTGCCATATGTGCTGCACAACTAACTCCACGGGTTACATTATTTAACACCTGTAACAAAAGGGCGTACAGTCCTTTTCTTTTATTTAGGCGTTACATACAAAAAACTAAACAAAAACTGTGCTGGTTTTATTGGGTGACGGCTCTGCATATTGGAGCTTATTTATGGATCATTAGTAAAGATTAGGCTACATGTAGACCTTTGTCGCTCTATGACTTCACTTCCACCAATCAGCTGTAACCTGTGGGGAAACCTTGCACTAAGGGTTCAATTCCTCAGCAGCGCCACCACAGGAGAAGTTAAGAATAACACAATGTTCATTTAATTCAATTGGTCGTCAGGGTTCTCCACTCTGACCAAAAAATGAGGACCCCTCTATTATTTCTATAAACAGAATAAATGAAAATTGTTTTTAGGACCTGCACAACCCCCGTCACCATCCAAGTATAAAAAGTGCATTACGGGAATAAATAAATAAACCCTTAGAGGGAATGTGAACTACTGTTTGAATAAAGTTTTAGGATTTTTTCCCACATCACCATATATATTCAAAAATAAATAAAAATTGTGAACTGGTCACTAGGCCTAACAAAAAAAAAAGTTGGACTTTCAGTTCTTTGATAGTAGCCACCATGGCTGTAGACACAAAGGACTGGAGGGGACCACTGGCTTCTATGGGAGAGTTTTCTAGACATGATCTGTGCAACGGAGGCACAAACCGCTGTGCCTGGAGCTGCTGGTCATCCCAATTCACTCCATCATTGTGGTAGGATCCAATCCTAAGAAACTCCCCTGCAGGCCACATCTAAATGCCATATTGTGCTCAGAGAGGCACCCCCCATACTATTATCAGCGGGGCTCAAGTCTTATGAGGTTTTTTTTTGCCTTCACCTGGGTCAATGGTGGAAACTTGTGGTTGAACTTGACATACAACTTTTTAAAACCATGCTATAAAATTATATAACGATTCAAACCAGGTAGGTTGTAGATATAAGTTGCATTAGGGTTAGTTCAGTCTTCCTTAGGTCTGAACGACCTGACTGAAATCACAATGTTGTCACCAGAATCTCGCAGTCCTGCAGCCTCAGGCTTTGGGCCTACTAGTTCAGTTAAAGCAGTATTCTTTTAAAAAGTACCATTTTACCCCATCTCTGAAAGCGGGCAACAAACAGTGCAATGCAGGAAAGAAATCCATTGTGACAAACATCAGTGAAGACAATGAGGCAGACAAACCCTCCATTCAGCCACTAAACGCCTTGATGCAAGTCTTTACATCACAGGCAATAACACACGCTCAGTGACTAAACTCACACACAAGTGCTCCAGACAGTAACAGGTGTGTGCATGTAGAATGGCAAAATTGTACAGAATGAAACATAAATCCAACATTTCCTATAGCGCATGGCCTGTCTTTATCAGATTCTATTGTCTAGTGTCTACAGCTCCTCCGCCAGCTTATGTGCCTCTATTTTAAAATCTCCATTAAATCTAAGGCCACGCACACAGCCATTGTGCGGCCGTTTCGTGCATTGGGGACCGCAATTGAATGGGTCAGTGGTCTGTCCGCACTGCAAAAAAAATACAAATAAAATGTCATATTTCTATGCGGTGCGGAACAACGGCAAGAAACACCACAGACGCAATCCGTAGTGCTTCCGGTGTTCCGTTCTGGGACTCTGTTCCGCATCTCCAGAATTGCGAACCCATTCAAGTGAATGGGTCCACATTCGTGAGGTGTGGTGCACACTGCTGGCAGCCATGGATTGCCGACCCGCCGTTTGCGGGTCGCCCAACAGCCGTGTGCATCAGGCCTAAGTCTATTTTTACACTCGCGTTTTGGCTTTCCGTTTGTGAAATCCATTCAGGGCTCTTACAAGCGGTCCAAAACGGATCAGTTTGCATTCTAATGCCTTCTGAATGGAAAAGGATCCGCTCAGAACGCATCAGTTCAGTCTCCATTCCGCTTTGGAGACGGACACCAAAACGCTGCTGTCTGATGAAACTGAGCCAAACGGCACACAATGTAAGTCAATGGGGACGGATCCATTTTCACTGGCACAATAGAAAACGGATCCGTCCTCCATTGCCTTTGAATGGTGTTCAAGACGGATCCGTCTTGGCTATGTTACAGATAATACAAATGGATCCGTTCTGAACGGATGCAGACGGTTGTATTTGAACGGATCCGTCCATGACGCATCCGCACAAAACGAGAGTCTGAAAATAGCCTTAGGCCTTATTCATAAGTCACTGATTCACAGACGTGTGCTGTCCGTGTTCTCCACGGACAGCGCACACACCCATTCATTTTAATGTGCATATTCATACATCTGTGTTTTAGCATGGTCCTTCAATCTGTGGTTTTAGCACGGAAGCATGCCCTATTTTAGTCCATGTTTACAGATCCCACACGCCTATTATAGTCTATGGGTCCGTGAAAAAAAAAAAAAAAAAAAAAAAAAAAAAAAAAACGTTCCCAACACAGGCGTTAACCGTGTCTCAAGGACCATATATAGGAGATGCTCTAAAAATCAGCTATGCAAGCTATGCAACACATGAAGAGCAAAAAACAGACACAAAAGACCAAACACGGATTCTTCATGGATGAATCACTGACCATATTATCACAGATTTCATCACAGAAACGCAAGTGTGAATGAAGTCTAATACTGCAGTTACATTGCTATTTTTCTACCCCCTGCCTTTTGCTAATCTACCAACTATGGGTTGCTAAGAAGTGTGGACATAGAAGGGGGTATGTATGAGTGCAGGATCTGACTACACAGCTTGCAGTCTGTTACCATGGGAACACAAGTCAACAGAGGAGGTGTAGATAAAATAGATCACATATAAATGTATCACAGGCACCTGACACTATCTGAAAATCAAACAAAATAATGGTATTTTGAGAAGGTGAAGTAGAAAGGAACAATTTCATGTGCGGTTACACCTACTGCCGCAGATATATTCCTGTGTGTCAGACACACAGAATGTGCAATGATAAGGGCAGGTTCCATACATCTGAATGGGGTGGTTTCTGTAGAATGTGCAAGGTTTTCTGCAAGCACTTATTCAGATGAATGGGGCAGTTGCAGAAATGTCTGAAACAAATCTGTTGCATGCAAATAAGTGCTCAGTGTGCAAAGTAATACAACAGGTGATGGTGCCGACCACACAGGAGTCACATCCAACTTACAAGGTAACTCAGAACTCAAACCCAATAGGTGAGGAACAGAATAAATAATCCATGACAAAATAAAAATGAAGCTGTAAGATAAAAAGAAAATGCATAAAAATAACCAGTACACCAAATGAGAGGCTATTAACAATGAAACACTATGCAAACCAAAATGAGAAAGACACATAGATAATACAAGCACAGCAGTAGGGTTAAACTCTTTTGGCAGAACTTTGATGTCCAGAGTTTAAAGATGGCCGCACAACTTTGGCTGAATACTTGCTGGCAGACAGCTATTCCTTCTGACCCCTCCATACACAGGTACACAGGACCCATCTCCCCCCTTCCCTCAGTGAGGAGAGAAGGAATATGCACAATTACAAAACTGTCTCTGGAGGATAACGTTCATCAAATGTGTGTCACCTTGAAATTGGTTGTGTCAAGTTTAAAGGTGGGGGTTCCAGCAGTCATACCCTAACCAATCTTCAGGATGAGGGTCCAATTCCCACATATGAATAGATCGCAGGTTCAACATGTACTGTACTTTATCTCCACAGGTCCCACAGAAAATGAATGGAGTAGCAGTGCCCAAAATTGACCTATCAGTTCATTCGGACAAGAGAACACAACCTACACTAATCAGATACTAAGGCCTCATGCACACGACCGTTGTGTGCATCTGCGTCCGTTCCGTAATTTTTCAGTTTAGCGGAGGTCCCATTCATTTCTATAGAGCTGTGAAAAATAAAACTGATAGTCCTTCGTTTTTTCTCCGTGATTCCAGTCCGTCAAAAAAATATAACCTGTCCTATTCTTGTCAGTGGAAAACGGAGGACGGACCCATTCAAGTCAATGGGTCATTAAAAAAAAAAAAACAGATGCACAACTGGTATGTCATCCGTGTCCGTGTCAGTTTTTTTTCTACAAGACCTTGGTGCAATAAAATTACACACTTTTCATTAACCTTCCTTTTTTTTCCCCTGTCAGACAAAAAAAATAGGAAGACACAAGGAAACACAACTGAAGCAAAATCGGACACGGACCACTGAAGCAAAACCACTGACAGTTAAAAAACACTGTTGTGTGCATGAGGCCTGATCCTGTAGATAGGGAATAAGTTTTAATCTCGGCAGCATCCCTTTAAGAAGATTTCTGCTGTGTAATTCTATAAAGGAACATATTGGGGGGGGGGGGTGGATTATTATAGCTATACACCAGTTTTCTTTCATGGAAATGGTTTTTGAAGTTTTTCCGAGACCCGCATCACTTTTCAGTGAGTAGGAAAATGCAGGTTGTGGGCAGGACCAATGTACCCAACTCATTTAAAAGGAACATTTCACCATAAAAATGCAATGTAAGCTACAGGCTGCGTGCTATAGAGCTGGAGGAGCTGAGCAGATTGATAAATAGTTTTGTGAGAAAAGATTCAGTCTAACCTATATTTCATTCATTTAATTTCCTGCTCTTTCTGGGCTTTGAAGTCCAGGAGGCGGTCCTATCAGTGATTGACAGCATTCCCTCTATGACTGTGTATACAGAGATAGCTGTCAGTCACTGATAGGACCGCCTCCTGGATGAATGAAATACAGGTTAGTCTGAATCTTTTCCCATAAAACTATATCAATCTGCTCAGCTCCTCCTGCATTAGAACGTGCTGCCTTCAGCTCAGACCCCTGGTTCAATGTGACAGGTTCCCTTTAACAACACATACACCAGAAATGTATTCAAGCCCCTGGCTGGAGTAGATTTCAGTTCTGACGCACGGCAAGATTTGCTTCAAAATTGTTTTGCATGTCACACCACCGCAGGGCTAAATAAGACCAACATACACAACATTGTTCTTAATAAATCTCCCCCCAGAAAGTGATATAATCTTATTTAAAAGGGGCTGTCTCATCACAGACAATGGGGGCATATCGTTAGAATATGCCCCCATTGTCTTATAGGTGGGACCCGCACCTTTACTGGGAATGGAGCCCCAGAAGGTGGTGGCTGGAGGACCCCGGTACGGCCACCACCAAACTGACTCCCCATAGAAGTGAATGGGAGCGTACCAAGCATGACCGGACACCAAATCCATTCACTTCTATGGGCTTGAAGGAAATAGCCGAGGGCCCTATAGAAAATGATTGGAGGGTGGCTGCGCATGCACAGTGTGCCCTCCACCACTTTCGGGGCTCCATTCTCGATATAGGTGCGGGTCCCAGCACCTATAAGACAATGGGGGGCACATCCTAGCGATATTCCCCCATTGTCTATGATAAGACAACCCCTTTAACTGCAGAAAAGTGCAGTCACTCATGTGACCACCATACTGCCAAAGTCAGGAGCTGTATTGGAGGTTTCCCGACTTAGATATGTTAACATGTTATATTTCATTGAGAAGCAACATAATAAAATGATTCTCGACAGGCAGTAAAAGTATTCATCATATATACCATTCATCACTATGGACGCATTATTAGCAATCGTTTCGGACCATCAACTACTTGGCTTTTGGCCCTGTCGGAAATATTAGGCGTTAAAGCCTTGTAAAGGACAATTTCCCAGCTCAAAACCAAATACTTGGCCACGATACAGATCTCCTGCAAGGTTTACTTACCCAGAAAATAAACTCCAGGATGTACTATAAGATCACTGGAGTACACAATACCAGCACACGCCAACAGTAACCACAACACCTAAGTGGGCCTAAGGTATGTCTGGCATAACAATAGTGAACATCATTCTGAGGGATCTCTAGTTAGACATTTGCATCAGCCCAAAGGGTTTGTACAGACACTCTCCTTTCCGATAAGACATTGGTCGAAGAGAGACACAACTGCAAGCTGGGCGGGATAGAGGTAACGTGCATGGTTCCTACTCTAGTTAATGGGACACATAGATGATACTAGCTGGGTTCGGACTGTTGCCAACATGCAGTTGTAGCTCTTCCATGCCTAATGTCAGTATCGGGTAGGAGAGTATTCCGGCACAAACGCTTTAATGAAAACACTTGGGGAGGAGGATATATCAAGACCATATCAGTTACACTGGAGACTGATGCTCATTTCAGGAAGTTTGTGCGTCAGAGCTGAAGTCTACACCAACAACTACTTGACGTAGATTTCAGGCATAATTTGTGGCAGTTCTTGCTGTGAAAATACCCCACAGGTAGGGCTTGTGTCAAAACGTGCAACTATTTTAAGCCAGAAAACTGGAGTAAACAGTCTAATAAATTCCCCCCTTTGGCTCCCTGCATTGCAGAGCATGCAGTTATGGATGGTTGTGGTTGATCATGAATGGTCAAATCCTACTGTTCAAACCCTGTAGAATAGAACAGCAGAGGCCTCCTTCCTCCACCACATAAATAGGAGGAAGACGCAGAGTAAGACACAATGCTCCATTTTTAAAGCACAGAGGAAGGCAGCGGGTGACAAGGAAAATACAAGGTATGTAATCCGTCATACTCACAAAAACAAACTCTTCAAAGCAAATCTTTCCATCTTTATTCTTATCGCCATCACTCATCAGCTTCTGAATGATCTCTCGCACTTTGTATCCGGGAAGAGGAAGGTTGGCTTCTTTAAATAGATCATGGAGCTCATAATCTGATATGTATCCACTGCTGTCCAGATCTACAACCGGAACAAACGATTAATGAGAAGATGATAAAACGTCCCTCAGAACACAATGACTTAAAGGGACATGTTAAAAAGAAGTCCATGTAATTGTTGTACATGCACAGCACATACAAAACTGTGGAAACACAAAAATTATAATTATAATAATCTCATAATATTGTGTTATGAACCTGAGCTGACAAGCCCAGAGGTCTTGCTGTGTGATGCAACTTGTATTCTAATCAATCCATAAATATCTTCCACCGCTATGCATGTCAATTCTTGAAGTGTATTGGATGGAAATGTTATGAAATAACCACAAGTCATACATAAAGGTGCAGTCCGCTGTAAGATTTGCTAAATGACGTTGCTTTGAGTCACACACATTGATTCAGCCCAACCTTCTGGGACATGGCTCCAACACCACAGATATCAAGTCAAACCTAAGCATATCACATGACGTACACATAGGAAGTGACTTTTCGTGGTTCAAAGAGACTTCTCACACGAACATTCACGTGTACACTGCGCCTTGATTTAACTATGTATCCCTATTGCAGAAGTCATGATACAGCGGACTACACAACAGAATGCCGAGCTGGTATGTGACCGATGCTGCCCAACTCTTGATGTCGGGCATTTATGTCAAGATAATTGCATTCCTAGAAGCCAAACTACAGCCACATGGACTAGTCATCTACATTGGAAGTGGAACTCCATGTGTATCAGTAATGATGGTCAACTAGAATAACAAGGGGTGGACAAATCCTAGCAAACTTATAACTAGATATTTGCTACTGACACCAACATTTCTGGAAAGTTTCTACTGATATCTATGAAAGGTAACATTGATTGGCTGCTAAAAAATTTCAAGGGTCTAAATGGCCCTTAAACTATAAACAACCATTAATAATCATGAACTAGACTACATTCATTCAGAAGCCTAGTTTATAGTAGACTCTACAATACTTAGTAGTTAAATACTATATAAGACATCTGAACCTTTTGGAGGAAGGAGAGTTTACAGTCGGTCACTCGTGCACCTTCTTGAGTGCAAACACATGTTCCTCGTCTGGAAAAATATTTTCCTTCTTCTCTTCAGTGAAAAAAAAAAATCTAGACACCCCAGTACATTCTCACAGTGTCAAATGCTGGGCACCGTGCTCAAATGTAACGTTCCTTTAGAACAGACAGGGTTAAAAGTCAAACTAGTTTGAAGGGGACTGTACAGGTGGCATAAGAGGAAAACAGCGCCATGGCTTGGCTTCCTCCAAATACGGACTTGAAATAGCCTGAAAAAACAGGATGTGAGAAAAAGTTCCATAAAAAGCTGTTCCTCCTGATCCTGATTCAGCAATGTGCAGAATACATTATGTAAATAGCATTACTAAATGCTAGTAATGTATTTTCCAGGGAAGGAGTCACCGGGCCTACAAATGTCTCCATGAAATTATTTAGCAAAATGTTCTCATTAAAGGCCTGGATGTTCATCCTGCCGTGAACACTCGACACATTAAACATTTATTGTCTCCAATGCCAAATAATGATGTATGGCCTTAGACGAAGCTGTTCTTGTACTTGCAAATAATACATATATAATGCAAAAGGCACATCATAGGACAATAATCACTTGAAGAACATGCTCTTTCTGTTTGAGATTTGTGAACAATTTTATGGCATCATCAACCAGAACATGCTAAGGAATAATTTTTTAGTTGTTCATCATTGCCTATCTACACAGAGCAATATAGGAATGCTGAGATGGATTGAACAGTAGTTTCACTGTGAATGTTGGATTCATCGTAATATACAAAAAATTGTAGGTATGACATATATAAGGAACTACTACTCCTGTGCAACTACAGTATGGTCGTTGGGATTTCTCCATGTGTGAAAAGTCTATGTAGATTCCCAGTACAGAGCTGCACAGTCTCCACACGGTGCCATATGTACTATTCTTCCCTAGAAGCAGTAAAGAAAGAAGGAGTATGCCACAATTATTTTTCATCACATTCATACACAATCCTACAGGGGGGAAAAAACTGATATACCTCTATATGAATTTGGAGGCATATGAAGGTACTGTGGGTCCGTATGCCCTCTATGAATGACCTATTACACCTCCATACAAAACTGGCATACCATCTCTGGCATCAAAAGGAACCTGTACTTGCAAATCTGGCTGACCTATTTCTCAACCGCAGACCAAAAGTGGACAGGTCCACCAAATATGCTTAAGATATGCTTAGGATCCAGTCTCTTTCTGGCATCTCCAACATTCCTGATCTAAGGACAAACCCATATGATATGACATTTTAACCGCAAAAATTGTGGTGTAGGGCTGTGATGGCTAACGAGTTGTAGTTTCACCACAGCTGGAGTGCCGGAGGTTAGCCATCACTGGTGTAGCGGAATGATGAATTTCACTCTATATGGTTAAAGGTGTGCGTTAGAAAAACCTTCTCAACATCTACTGCCGATGAAGAACTCAGTCTTCACATGGCCCTAGCAATCTTCTAATTTATACTCTACATTTTTAACATTTCCAGTAGGGAAAAAAAAGTTGCAGTAACATCCAAAATTGTCTAGGTGATGCCACATTGATGATGGACAGGAAAGTATCATCTCTGCAAAGTGAGAGTTGCTGCCTTCAGTCATTCTTGGAACGCTCCTATTTCTCAAAGGCACTGTGCTATTTTGTGGATTGCTAACAGAACACTTGAGCGCCGATTCAGATGGCAATTGGTGAACAGGAGCACTTGGATGATCACTGAAATTCTTTATCGTTCAGGTAGCAAACGTATATTTGTGACGTTATATGGGGACCAGGCTGTCTACCTAAATGTGCGCCGAGTAGGAACATACTGGGGCGCTTCCTCTGCTAGTAGTCCCAGCTCTGTGGCATTTTTAAACTCCTGTGCACTCTCACAAGTGCGGGCCCGTCATTGCCGCCGCCTCTGGGAACGCAAAGTGCATTCTAGCGCCAGGGTAAGAAGCCAAACACTGCCAAAAACTGCAAATATGGAGTCATTAGACACTAATTCATATATTAATAATTAAGACATTAATGTCAATATATAACCTCAAACAGCTCTTCTGTGTTTTTGTGTGGGGGTGGGGGGGGAGCAGCCAATTGCAGGTGGAGAATGATTAGTGATCTAAGGCTACTTTCACACTATGTCGGGTCTCAATACCGGAAAAAAACGCTTTGGTTTTGTTACCATTCATTGTCAATGGGGACAAAACGTAACTGAACAGAATGCTTCAAAATTCATTCCGTTCCATTCTCAGAGCAAACCGCAACATGCTGAGGTTTTCTTTCCGTTATGGGATGCAGAGCAAGACGGATCTGTCATGAACCACAATGTAAGTCAATGGGGACGGATCAGTTTTCTCTGACAATAGAAAACGGACCCGTCCCCCATTGACTTTCAATGGAGTTCATGACAGATCCGTCTTGGCAATGTTAAAGATAATACAACTGGGTCCGTTCATAACGGATGCAGATGGTTGTATTATCAGTAACGGAAGAGGTTTTGCTGAGCCCTGCCGGATCCAGCAAAAACGTTAGGGTAAATGTAGTCTTAAGACATTGGTGGCATATCGCTAGGACATTTCAATGTCATGTAGATGTGGGTCCCACCTCTGAGCCATCAATGTCTGAGGTGAGACAACCACTTTAACTTCTAAGAATGATTTTACGTAAGTGATGTAGCTTTGAGCCAAAGAGTTAGTACTCCATATGGATACCTACCTTCTTTACAGGTAGTCTGCAGTTTTTGAGATTGGGAGAAAGGTGGTGGTCTGATTAAACTCCAGAGACAGGTCCAGAAATTGAAAATTTTTGATGTTTTGCTGGATATGGAAGGACTACTAAGTTAATGTTCTACCAAGCAGAAACTCCAAGCATGCCATGATATGACACTTGCGGCCTCTCATTCTTTTAGTCGGTTCCTGCTATGCCACAGACCAAGAAACTGCTTGCATGTGTTTCCATTTATGTTGTGTTCGTCTCGTGTTACACCCTTACTTTGTCTCAGGACAATGGAGGCAGTCTGAATACTGTGTGTGCAGCAAATTAATTTCCTATGCACAAGCATGTTAAAGAAACATGACGATTCGTTCATTGACTTTATACACAGGAAATTACAGAGTTGTTATTCAGTGACTCACCCAGAATAACAGATATGCTGAAACTTGCTCAAAACAGAAGGTATGGTCATATAAAGCATGAAGAGTAATGAAGCTACCAGCATGAAGTAATGAAGCTACTAATTCTTATTTCTCAAAAAGGAAATTCTACATGAGATTCCCCATATCAGACAATGAGATTTGGGTAACAGGACATGAAAGAACCACTATAAATATACCACAATTAACCACAGTTTTGATGCCTACATACAAACTCCTACGAGATTCCGTGTGTCCAAGAAGGGAGTTGTTTGAACAAGGCAAACATCTACTGGCCAATGCCCAAAATAGCTCAAGATCAATATTAAATGGGTACTCTGGTTAGATTGAGTTACTCACTATCCAAAAGACAGGGGGTAACTAATAGATCAGTGGGGGTCCTACCGCTGGGACCCCTTACCCCCTGCAGGCCCCTTGAAATGAACGGATCAGCCTGTCACACACGTGTGGCTGCTCCATTCATTTGTAAGGCTACTTTCACACCTGCGTTCGATCGGATCCGTTCTGAACGGATCCGCTCATATTAATGCAGACGGTGGCTCCGTTCAGAACGGATCCGTCTGCATTAGAACTTAGAAAAAATTTCTAAGTCTGAAAGTAGCCTGAGCGGATCCGTTCAGACTTTACATTGAAAGTCAATAGGGGACGGATCCGCTTGAAGATCGAGCCATATGGTGTCATCTTCAAGCGGATCCGTCCCCATTGACTTACATTGTAAGTCGGAACGGATCCGCTCGCCTCCGCACGGCTGCTTGCAGCGTTCAGGTGTCCGCTCACTGAGCGGAGCGGAGGCTGAGCGCTGGCAGGCGGATGCATTCTCAGTGGATCTGCCTCCACTGAGAATGCATTAGGGCCAGACGGCTGCGTTCAGGGCCGCTCGTGAGCCCCTTCAAACGGAGCTCACGAGCGGACACCTGAACGCAGGTGTGAAAGGAGCCTTACCCTGGGTTCACACACCTGAGCGTTTTACAGCGCGTTCAAACGCGCTGTAAAACGCTTAAGACATGAAAACCAATGCTTCCCTATGGGAAGGGTTCACACCTGGGCGTTTTACAGCGCGTACGAACGCGCTGTAAAACGCCCGACGCTCAAACAAGTACTTGAGCTTCTTTGGGGCGTTTTGACGCGCGTTTGTGGCCATAGGACACTGCAGTCAATCACACAAACGCGCGTCAAACGCGCGTTTACTATTACAAAAAACGCGCATAAAAACGCGCGACAAAAACGCGCGTTTGAGGAACGCTCAGGTGTGAACCCAGGGTAAGGGAGTTCCGGAGAAATAGCCAAGTACAGCTCTCGACTATCTCCAGGATTCCCAGAAATGAATGGAGCGGCTGCACTAATTCCCCAATCGGCTCCTCTGATCATTTCAGGGGGCTGCAGGGGCCATAGGGCCCCCATTCTCAGGATCAGTGGGGTTGCAGCAGTAGGACCCCCACCAATCTAATCAAAATTTCTGGTTGTAGAATATTGATGACCTATACTCAAGATAGGTCATCAATGCCTGATCAGTGTAGGTTTGACACCTGGTGTAGGTTCTGTGTGTCGCCGCTTTTCGCATAATGGCTGCAGGCCCTCCTGCAAACTCTGAAGCACCCACCAATGGCAAACAATAGAGTTAAGTGATGGCCACATCAACGTTCTCAGAAGGGCCGGAGAGCACCTACTACCATCATGTATAGTCTGGAGACACATAGAACGAACACAAGGTGCCATGGTGTGTGGCGCCATTAGCTACCATGGCCATTCCCGTTTGGTAACACTGAACACGGTATGTCCAAGACATTGTAGAAACAGTCCTACTCTTTAACTTAAAGGGGTTCTGCACTTTCATTTAACTGATGATCTATCCTATGGATAGATAATCAGCTTCTGATCGGCGGGGGTCCGACACCCGGGACCCTCGCCGATCAGCTGTTTGAGAAGGCAGCGGCGCTCCAGCAGCACCGCGGCCTTCTCACTGTTTACCGCCGGGCCGCCCGCCCCCTGACGTCACGACTAGTATCAACTAGCGTGGGCGGGGCTAAACTCCATTCAAGTGAACAGAGATTAGCCCTGCCCACGCTAGTTGATACTAGTCGTGACGTCAGTGGGCGGGCAGCCCAGCGGTAAACAGTGAGAAGGCCGCGGCGCTGCTGGAGCGCCGCTGCCTTCTCAAAACAGCTGATCGGCGGGTGTCGGACCCCTGCCGATCAGATGCTGATGATCTATCCAGAGGATAGATCATCAGTTAAATGAAAGTGCAGAACCCCTTTAAGGGAGGTAGTGTTCCAACAAGTTAACGCCCAACCACATACCGCCTGTTCTATACAATGTGCAGGACCTCCCTTGGTTAATCCAATCGTCAGCTCTCACCCCCATCAAGAATATCTAGGACTGGATGGGGAGGCAGATCTCCCATGCACAGCAGCCTTGGCTGAATTACCGATCCAAGTTGGAAGAGCTTGGAATGATCTACCACAGAAGGATATCCAGCATGTGTATGACCGTTACCATGCCAGAGTGACAGAATATATAACAAGTAGGGGAGATGTCATCCAGTATTAATGCGACACTGCCTCAACATATACCCTGCTGCAGAACCCAAAATAAAGGGTGCACCACCTTGGTTATGTGAACATTGACCAAGCACCACTGACAGTTTATACTAAATCCATGAATAGTCACTCAAACCAACAATGATGCAGATTGTAGCTCTTCCTTTACATAAGAAGCCTTGTTTAAAACATAGAATCAACCATCTTGTGTCAAAGTGTCTAACTCTGAAACTGTAAGAAAAAAAAAAACGAAAAAAAAAAAAAAACATAATGCAACAGCACTCTGCAAACAAAATAAAATACAATAATGCCATAGTAATAGAAAATATTCTGGTGCTAATCCTACACTTATTTTGTAAATTTTAGATTCTTGGCAAATACATTTTGTACAAAATTATTTGGGCCCGTCTCCCAAACATCAAGGCGATCTCTATAAGACGGGAACCTAACACTAAATGCTACCACCATAACATGATAAAAAAGCAGAGTGGACCCAGCATGCATGTGGAACCTGAACTCCCTGAATTTTATGGTGTCGTTATGGCACATAACAGGTACCATTTAGTGTTAGGTTCCTCCCGTCTTACAAAGATCGCCTTGAAGTGTGGCAGACGGGACCAAATAATTTTGTACAAAATGTATTTGCCACGAATCTCAAATTTACAAAATAAGGGTAGCATTAGCACCAGAATGCTTTCTATTACTATGGCATTATTGTACTTTATTTGGTTTGCAGAGTGCTGTTGCATTGTGTGTGTTTTTTCTTTGTGTTTCTAGCCATGGCAGCGCGCACCTGCGCATTGGGATGTGGTGACTGACCCCCTTTTTCTTTGCAGTAAATCTGAAACTGTGCCAGCACCAACTCATCCAGTGCAGGTTGCTGACCGAACTTGTCAGAGACACTCCTCTTCAAACTACTGGTGCAATGTAGCATTAAAGAGTTACAAGTGTCGCCTAAAAAGGAGCACAGAAAACAGGTTGAGATTGACGAGAACAGAAGTTTAGATACGGCCATCCTTTCGTTTTTCCTAAGGGTCTCTGCATCACAGCACGTTCCATTTTGGAATGTTATCAGAAGTGAAGAGCTTTTGAAGCCAGCTTCTAATTTACATGAGGGGAACAAATGCTGCACTAAAAAACAGAACACTTCAACAATAGAAAACACAGATAAAAACCGGAACATGAACTACTCACCAACTTTACCAAATGCTTCCCTTAACTCTTCCAGTTCATCTTTGGAGATTTGTGTCGTGTGTGCCATCATTGGCGGCTGCAGTTTCCTACAAGACAAATAAATCTCAAAATCTGCTACACGTTAAATGAAACGTTTCCCAGCAACAGTAAATGTACAAAAATAACTTATCACTCATCTCCCCTCCAGTGTTATGCCCGATCCTCCCTGCCGTTGTTGGATTTTCTGGCTGCAGCAGTGACGTCCCATACACACTACATCACCAGTGCAACCAATCACTGGCCTCAGCCTCCAAGTGTCGCATACTGCTAAAGTCCTCGATTGGCTTCACAGTGAGCTAGTGTGTACAGGACGCCACTGCGGCAGCTAGGAAGTTAACGTTAGTGCTGCCGGAGCGCGATGCTGGAGGCAGCAGGAGAGAAAAGAGGAGAGTATAACTTCCTCAGAGATTTTAGTACATTTACTACTTATGGGAAACTTTATAGGGGTTTTCCAGGGTACAGATATTGATGACCTAACCTGAGGATAGGTCAACCGTATAAAGTCGGCGCGGATCCAGTACCCCCCTGATCAGCTTCTTCAGGCAGCTGCGGCCCCAGTTATTATACGGTGTAGAAAGCTCGTACA
This sequence comes from Bufo gargarizans, assembly GCF_014858855.1. Classification (NCBI taxonomy): domain Eukaryota; kingdom Metazoa; phylum Chordata; class Amphibia; order Anura; family Bufonidae; genus Bufo; species Bufo gargarizans. The sequence goes on along the minus strand of NC_058088.1, from coordinate 34,747,711 downwards.
GTGTGTAGTTTCTGGAGCCGCAGTTCTGCAGCTCCTCTCCCATTCACTTGAATGGGCGCTGAGCAGCACTACAAAGTGGACAGAAACTACTACTTTCGGTCCCTACACTGTAAAGTTTCTTGTGCCGCAGCTGCCCAAAACAGCTCCCCGTCGTCACAAAGCTAGAGCGCTGTAATCTCGCGATGCCCGAGCTTGCGCATGCACAGTTCTTTCCCTGAGGCTGATGCCAGCACAGGGAAGGAATATTATGCCGACACTGCGCATGAGCTAGCTCTCGCATCGCAAGATTACGGCGCTCTAGCTTTGTGATGTCGGGGAGTAAGGAGGAGACTTGGCGGATGCGGGGCAATGCTGGGCTCCTTCGCAGTGGGCGATGCTGGGCTCCAGAAATGTTAGCAACAGCTCCTTGGGCTTCTTACTTGCCTCATATATATATATATATATATATATATATATATATATTATATATATATATATATATATATATATAATGGTTTTTTTTGACACAATAAAAGCACACAGAGCTATGGGGAATGGGTATTGCGGATGTGCTAGCGGTGATCTAGCAATCCATGTCCTCAGCTCTATACCCAAAATCCAGGTGACAGGTTCCCTTTAAGGATGAGCCTCATTTTGTAATATCAATAGTTTTTTGAGAGGGGGGGGGAGGGAACTAATTAAATAAAAATGCTAATCCACCTTCTTTACACCATGCACAGTAATATATAAATAATAATGTATGTATAAATAATAATAAAGCAGGATGTTTTTGAGGGATGGGTAAGCCTTTTTTTAATGAACTTTATTTAACTTAATCTTTGTGTCTACCCAAGCAGCGATCAAGCATCTAGTATTTCAAAGAATTATTGCCGGTCTGTGTTACATTATCAGGCAATCTACTGTATTACCCCACGTCTCTGACATAGCCTAAAGGGGGTTACCTAACCCCTATAATGCCCGGAACCACATACAGGTTATACTTACCCTGCTCCCCGGAACTCGTGTTACTCCTGATGCCCACACAACAGCCGCTGTGGGTGACACTAGGAAGGTTCTTCCCTGTCGCGGAATGCTATTGCCGGCTCCCCCTGTCGCTGGATGTTTTGGGAGACTTAGCGGTGGTCAAGCGAGCATCAGGAGCGACGCGGGTGTCGGGGAAAGTATAACCTGTATGAGTTGCATGGGCATTTTGGGGGGAATTATAGAGATTGGATAACCTCTTTAAAAGGCCATGTACACCTTTGGATGCATTTTTTTTATGATGGCATTTAACTTATTTTGGGCTAAAAAAATCTTATTTTCAGATGGCCTTTATTAAAAATATGAAGCTGTTCTGTCAGAAAGTTTTTCTGTGCCGGTCATCTAAGAAGCCTCATCTCTAAACTACCAAGAGGTCAAAAAGACTTATTTAAGCCACAGTCTTATCAGTAACTGAGCTATAATGAGCGTTTATTAGAGATGAGCGAATTTCATATTTAGAAATTCATTCACACTTCATTTGTTGGTTTAAGGCAGTGGTGGCGAACCTATGGCACTGGTGCCAGAGGTGGCACTCGAAGCCCTCTCTGTGGGCACCCGTACCCTGGAGAAAAGTCTATTGTGTACCAATATGCCTTAGACTTTTCCTGCCACTCCTCAGCGCAGGCAGCGCACTGAATATAGGCAGGATATTATAGCTACATGATAAAGTACATGGAAGATATACTATATTGGTATTCAGGTTAAATTGCCGTGTTGGCACTTTGCGATAAATAAGTGGGTTTTGGGTTGCAGTTTCGGCACACAGCCTGTAAAAGGTTCCCCATCACTGGTTTAAGGTGAATTGAGTTATGGATTTCGTTACCACGGAATATAACAGAATTCTATAACATAATGCATAACGGAATGCCTTTAGAGGCATTCCGTTATTCATTCAGTCATAATAGAAATCTATGAGCTGCAAAAGGTATCCGTCCCGTTTACGTTATGCAGAGGAGTCCTCTCCTGCAGAACGGAAACGGAATGGAACCATTCAGTTATGCATTCTGTCATAGAACTGCGTTATGGTTCGTGGTAACAAAATCCATAACGCAATTCACCTTTAACCAACAAACGTAGTGTGAACGAATTTCATAAGCGGAAATTCGCTCATCTCTAGTGTTTATAATGCGAGATAGCAGAGATAAGTCAGTCTGCTCCTCAGATGACTGAAAAGACAAAAAATCCCAAAAGGTAGCTCTGTACACAAAAAAGGATTTCCTATTGTTAATAAAGATCAACAAAAAATTTTTTTTTTTACTCAAAATAAGTATATAATATATAATGCAATAATTTTTTTAAATTTCCCCCAAAGGTGTACATAGCCTGTAGGACAGATTACTATAGCAGATCTGGCTAGGCCGCCGACTACTGTGGTAACCTATTGGTGCCTTTTGGGAAGGCAATAAGCTGACAGAGCTGGATTCACTGCTGGACTGAAGGGGTAAAACACCCAGGCCATTAGAGAGAGGTTGATTACATGGGCACAGCTTCTGAGGATAGGCCATCAATATCAAAATCCTGGACAATGCCTTTAAACGTCGGACCATTCCCTATATACAAAACTGCTGAAAAAACTGAAGTGCTAGCTGGAGAGTTTAACAGAGAAGCACGTTTCCAGGAGTCTAGGGTTAATATAGGGGAATACTCTGTTCTTCACCTCTTGAAGGAGAGTGACTATAAAAAGTGTCTATCTGGAGGTCCTGTCCTTCAAAGGACAAATTTAAATACCTCTGGATAGGTCATCAGTATCTGATTGTGAGGGTCCAACACCGGGGACCCCCACAAATCAGCTGTTTGAGAAGACTCCAGCGCTGCTGCGGGCACCGTGGCCTTCTCCCTGTTCACCTAGTATAGAAGATAGTTCATTAGTATTTAAGTATCGGGAAACCAGTTTCATTGGACCAATAACACATTTTAGTAATGGAAACAGTCCAATGGTTAACTGGGCGCTGCATAGAAACCGTACACTGATAGATTTCAAAATGGATTACAACTGATCTCTGGGGGTCACAGAAGGACAATTTCGGATCCGCTTAATATAAACAGCCTACTAACAAGAAGGGACTGGTTCCAGCGCAGAATCCCTCTAACAAGACAGTGATTGCAAGAATCAGCAAGAGACACACAGCAAGGGCCACATACAGTACCTTCTATACAAATACAGCTTACAATCAACTGTGGTAACGGAATAGGAAACTTACCCTCGTCAAAGACTTCTTATAAAAGCGCTCCCTTCAGTGTAGCTTCACACCTAGAAAAAAAAAACAATATTATGAAAAACTCAATGGTGAACAGTTAATTTCCATAAATCTCCATACAACTTAAATACATCCAGCTTTACATTAACAAACGGCATTATTAATGTACATTATTACATAAAGAGTGATTAAGAGGGTTGTCCCCATCAGGACAACCTATATCCACACGCCCTATCGGAATATGTAGAAATGGTGGACAGTCCCCAACTTGGTACCCCTTCCTTTACGAAGAGAGCGGCGCTTGCTTGGCCATACTTCGGCCATCTACACATTATTTGGACAGCCCTTTAAAAAGGGAATCTGTCACCTCCGGCAATCCCTAATAAGAACACTGATACATGTATAGATCAGTCATTTGTATGTCGATACTCAACCCCATTTCCTTGCTGTGCACGAGCCATGTGATGCTCTGAGAGGACTCCTGTGCACACGTACATAATGTAGAGGACTCCAGAAGTCCTCTCAAAGCATTTCACTACCGGTTAGTGGTCGCTCTGCGGGGGATTGGTAGGGGAGTATCGATATACAAATGACTGGTCTGGAGCCAGTGGCAGGTGTTCTATACATGAATTATTGTACGTAACATGGTGGCAGATTCCACCACGGAATATCAGCAGTCAGCAGCATAATCAACTATTTGTCAAGGTTTTGGGAGAACATGCTCATAATTAAAGCCCCATCAAAGCCAACCCCTTTACCATCTCATGCCTCATCTATCTCACCCATGTGTGCACCCAAGTAAAATTCTATGCAGTCATAAAAAAATCAATAAAATGTTCATAAGGAAATTAAACTACCCACCCACACGAATACAGATTTACCGAAGGGAGGCTAAGTATCGTCTACCTGCCAAACCATCTAGATGCAACCAAGCAAAGACTGTATTTCAGGCCTTGGACACTAATTACCCAGTATCTCCCATTTATATCCCATTTTAGCTCTTACGCCACACAGTAACTGTCAATTTACTCTGATTACAGCTGTGACTGGCAATGGCCATAGATCTCTGGAAGATTAGCAGCTCATTTTAAGAAGGCAGCAACCTACAGCAACTATCAGGCTCTTCATACTTCTCGAAACATGTATCTTCACGTTCAGGCTTATATAAGCCACATTCCACACATGACGATAGAAAGAACTGTATGTAAAAGGCTCACACACCTTACAACTCATTGTAAATTGGTCAGACATATGACCTTTAAATCGGGTTTTCCAATTTTTTTTTTTTACCGATGACCTATCCTCCTCTGGATAGGTCATCAGTATCTGACCGGTAGGAATCGGCAACCTTGGGCACTCCAGCTGTTGTGAAACTACAATCCCTAGCATGCTGTAGTCATTTCTATAAGAGTTCATAGAAAAGCACAGCAAGTATGCATGCTGGGAGCTGTAGTTTCACAAAAGTTGGGGTGCCCAAGGTTGCCTACGCCTGTGCTATACAATGTACGGCGCTGTGCTTTGTGAGCCGAGAGAAGGACATGGTGCTACTGCGAGCTCCGGTGCCTTCTCAAACAGCTGATTGGTCGGAGTCTGACACCCGCGACCCTGCCAATCAGATACGGATGACCTATCCAGATAGGATCAGTAAAAAATAAAATAAAACTTGGAAAACCCCTTTAACAAAAATTGGAAATTACAGGGCAAAACATCACAACACTTTTGGATACGAAGGCCTTAATTAATTGCATCCTTGCAGCCTAGAATAAAATCAGTCAACGTTGCACTAGTGAATTGGCTCATAGAGCTAGCACAGTAATTTACCTCTGGCAGGCGGACGGTCCCTCTACTGCCAGTAAATTGTATTTCTCATAAGAAAATCATCATCTCCACATGCGCTGTTAAAGTGAGAATAAACTCATTAACGAATACGAATGCAGATTCGTAACGGATTGTGGAGCTCGTCACAATTCTGGGTCCAAGTTCGTTATTATTTTCATGCATGCGCCTCTACTCACAGTAATGGCGCATGTGCAAGAGTAAGCTTTTCTCTCGAGACTCGGGACAGTTCTTCTGCCACTTGTAAATTAATGAGATGAACGAATCGGAATTGGACATAGCAGTGTGAACCGATTTGCTCATTACTAGTGTACACCAGAAAACTGGTATAAATGATAAAATCTAGTGGAGCCAATGGCCCCGTCCACACAACGCCTTTACCATGTCCCAATTTTGGAAAGTGCAGAGAGCAAAAAAACATACAAAAAAAAAGAAGCTATCTGTAAAAAAAAAATGTTGCAAAAATTATGTTTTGAAAGTGACAAACCCGGATTTTTAAAAGGCCCTTAATGTCCTGACACCTCATGAACCAGCGCAGCGTCTCATCTGGGTTCTGAATTCAAGGGAATCTGTCAGCTTCAAAACACTTCCCAAACTAGAGTAAGCAGTGTATAGGGTAAGTGACACCAAGTCCGGTTATGTCATTTTTATCTTCATGCTCACTTGCATTCTGACGCCGTGCTTCCACAAAACGGCAGTAAAATGCTTAGAGTGGACTCCTCCTTGAGTCCTCTCCATTATGTGCATCAACCTGGGAGTCCTCTTAGTGCACTTTACTGCACACTATACACCGCTTACTCTAGTTTTGGAGTTTAAAAAATCCCTTTAAGTTAGGGGTCTGGCTTAGGTCTGATACAAATACACAGTCTGAAAAGGAATGATATTTATACTGGGTCTGCTCTGGGGTCTGATATTAATGCAGGGGTCTGGTCCAAGATGTAATATAAGGCATTCTGAATATACTTAGGAGGTCTGGTCTAGAGTACGATCATATATGGGTTTGGTCTGGGGTGAAAGATGAATAAATGGTTTGTAAATAAATTTAGCCATACCATTTTAAAAAGGAGCCTAACCACTCATAAGAAAAATCAGCACTTCCAGATTGACACCTTATTATAAAATTCAAAAAGTTCCTCTAAATAAAAAAACTAACATATTCAAGTTTTTCCTACTTCCAATGGGGAAAGATGCTCGAGTGCTCGGTCACCTCTCCAACTTACAAGGACACCTAAAATCTTTCCTGTGTCTTCTCCTATTTCTCTGACTTGTTCAATGATCTCATAGGAGTCTGATTGTGCTACTTTATTAGTAAGCAAGGGACAAGCGTTGCCACAGCCCACAATCACACTGGGAGGTAGAAACACAAACTTAACACTCCCCTTTAAATTTCCGTTTCAACAGAGGTCCCAGCCTGGATGACGACATTTCTCAGGGATAGGCAGCAGGAAATATACTTCTTTGTAAAAGGGAGTGTGACAGAGGAAGAGAAAAATGTACCATCTGCACAGCTAACCCCATCAGTACACTAGAGTATATCATTTTATGTGTGCCATGTCTTCTAGCCAACAAGTAGAAGTCTGGGACTACATCTTGAGGACTGCACATTGCCCTGCACTACACTGTAATCATGGCTATCGCATTTCAGTTATAATTATATAGAGATTACAGCACAAGTTTTACAAAGTTTTGCAACTCCTTAAAGAGGTGCTGGAAGAATAGGGTTTTTTTTTTAGCAAACCCTCCCACTTTGCCAGACCTGGAAAGGAAAGATTGCTTACCTGCTTCCCGGTGCTGGGGCCTCGCTCCTTCTCCAGGCCTATGGTTCTCCTCTGGGCTACCTCAATGTCAACATCTGGTTTGACATCACCGCAGCCAATCACTGGACACGGCAGAGACCGGCTCCCTTTGCATCATGCGGCCATTGATTGAGTGCAACAATGTCAAACTGGATGCTGACATCGAGGGAGCCCAGAGGAGCATTGCAGGCCTGTAGCCAGGTCCGGCCAAGTGGGGGTGGTTTGCCAAACAAAAAAACAAACATTCTTTCACAACCTCTTTAAGGAGACTCCAGTGAGGTTCTATGCATGCTCTGTGACCTGTGCAGAGGTCAGGAGGGAGTAGATAAGCTATGTTATCACCTATTGTGAATAGTGAACTCTGTGTTGTTTATATAAAAGGTGATAACTGTCATTCTAATCCTGCCTGTAATGATAATGATGAAAAGTTATCTGTACAGACCAAGAAGTGGAGATTATTAGACTTCGTGGTCAGTACGCAAGCGGCAAGATTTAGTTTTTTGTTTTTTATTAAATATAGATATTGCGATGGAAAATTTAAAATACCACCACAAATTTTAAAAAAATAGGTTTACCATAAGCCATGAATTAAACAATAGGTCATTTCCTGATGACATATTTCCTTTTAAAGGGCATCTGCCTCCTGGCACATCCTTTCGGTTTAGGTACCTACTAGCCAGAATGAACCCACCAAATTCCCTTCATCTCCTGACGAGGGGACCAAAAATGGGCTCAGGCCCTCTCATTTATATACAACATGCAGAGTCCTGTGGTCTATTGGGGTATACTCATACATGGGCAGATACGCCGCAGATTATCCATCACGGAAAAGTGGGATTTTACCAAATTTTATCCACAGCAAAAACCATGGTGGAAAATTTCACCCCATGAGGCTGAACCCTTAACTGTACAGCAAAGGTTAATTTTTTTTTTAAATGAATGGAAGGTTTCAACAATTAAGAGGACAACACAATGACAAAACATAAAATACAGTAATAAAAGACACCTAACGAACAGAGGAATGATAAAACTGCATGCTGCTACACGATCAGAATTAGAAGTTACCTCTTATATGCTCACCACTTATGCCCTCTATATCCTCCTTCTCTGCCGACCAAGCAATGACAATGGAATACCTGAATGTGAGACACGAGTGACTGCTTCTCCACCTCTACCAGTAAAGAATGCAGTAAATGACATATTTAGCAAAAACACACATGGTTAGCCCAGGGTGTGTCCTGTGTGAAATCACGTCACTGAACAAACTAGATCGGGATTACTGAAAACGAGGAGCATAAGGTTTGCAGACGACAAGCTGCAATAGTACATAGTGTACTATAATAGTCTGAGCTTATAGAGGTGGGGCCATAGCCAACATGGTAAGTGGCTGTGAAGAGTGTCTCTCTGGAGGAATGAGACTGTGTAATGCTTCTATTGTCCTGGGGAGGTGCTGTAGGCAAGCAAAGTACAGGATGCCCGATTCCCTCACAAATTATTGCAGATTCCAAGGGGGCTAGGTTATTAGTTAAAAACCATTTGTCCATTTTAGACCACCAGTCCGCTTTTACAATCTGAACCAGCGTGCGATCGCTCCGGGCCAACACTGGGGTTATCGAAATGAAAAAAAATAAACTTCACACATTGAGCTGTGGCGACATGTCATACCCAATGCTCCCATGTTATGTCAAAGATCTATTGAAATCAGACTGTATTGCATATGTTCTATACAAAAGAGGCAAATTTATACAAACTTGAGATGCCCCAACCTTCGAGTTGTCTTAAAAAGGGTATGAAGCTCAGTGATCAGTGGCGTCTTATCTCAAAGATCTCAGTTGTCAGCATTTGAGTTAAGGAGAACCTTCACTTAAAAACACCCATACAAAAGGTATGTCTGATCACACCTATGATAATAAGTGTCCAAAAGGATGTACTAGAGTTTCAGCAGCAGAACAAGCCCCAAGCCTTATGATTTCTGCTCTGAGGATCTTTAATACAGTATACTTCAAAGTGACTCATCATTTGCCTTCATCTTAACATAGGAATCTGGCAGCATACTGCACAAGCCCGGGCCTTCCCTGTGCTTACAGAAGATATAGTATCATAAAGGTGACTTACAGAAGTTACCAGGGTCTTACACAGCATTCACACAACCGTAAAAAAAAAAAAATCTCTGTTAAAAAATGGCCATGTGAATAGTCCAATAGACCTTAATGGTTCTGAAAATGGCTGTGTGACGGGCACTACAAAATGGTGAATGTAGCCTTATCTTGCACATTATGAGTGAGGCTAGAACACATCTCAGTGAATTGTCTGCAGAAGAATATAAATATGGATATTTTCTATATAATGGGTAGGCCAACTGCAAAAATAACTACTGGTGACCACCTATATTATATAGAGAGGTGGTCATACAGAAGGGGAACAAGCCGCCAAACTACAGAAAAGGGGTTTTGCACATGAAACTGACTTTAAAGGGTTTCTACCACTTGAATATCACATATTTGGTGTTCAGACACTAGCGATTCGCTAGTGTCTGTTCTTGCCTACAAGCTAATTATCACATTAATCCGGGCTGCCGATACCTCAAAAAAAGCACTTATATCTTTATGCAAATGAGCCTCTAGGTGCTATGCAGGCGTTTTTCTAAGCACCTAGAGGCTCCGTCTACCTTGCATTTTGCCGCCCTGCGCCTCGCTCCAGCACGCCCATCTCTCACTGTAATCGATCCTCCCCCTGCTTCAGCCTTCCGAAATCCCGCGCCTGCGCCGTCCGTCGCGGCATTCGGAGGCATTCGGCGCAGGCGCAGTTAATGTCTGACCGCTTGCTGCTGGGCTTCGTCTGTCCCACGGAGCTCTGTGACGTCATCGGCGCAGGCGCAGTTGAAATGTCTGAGCAGGGAGCGGTCAGACATTGACTGCGCCTGCGCCGAATGCCTCCGAATGCCGCGACGGACGGCGCAGGCGCGGGATTTCGGAAGGCTGAAGCAGGGGGAGGATCGATTACAGTGAGAGATGGGCGTGCTGGAGCGAGGCGCAGGGCGGCAAAATGCAAGGTAGACGGAGCCTCTAGGTGCTTAGAAAAACGCCTGCATAGCACCTAGAGGCTCATTTGCATAAAGATATAAGTGCTTTTTTTGAGGTATCGGCAGCCCGGATTAATGTGATAATTAGCTTGTAGGCAAGAACAGACACTAGCGAATCGCTAGTGTCTGAACACCAAATATGTGATATTCAAGTGGTAGAAACCCTTTAAAGGAAATGTGTCACCAAAAACGTTTTCCGTCAGTTAAATCCGGATAGCAGCACATATGTTTTTTTGTTTTCTGATTACATATTTTAAAAATTCTGTTTGAACATGATTATGAAGGCGTCCATCTTGCCTCAGCTGTTCCTAACAGCATTTAGAAAATTGCTTTACGGCAACCCCATGGTCCATAGACACAGTGGTCTGGAAGGGGCATCAGTGACTTCTATAGGAGAGTTTTCTAGGCATGCTATGTGACCCGTGCAGAGGTCATTGTACAAGGAAGGAATAGATGAGCTCTGACAGTCACCTATTGTGAATGGTGGATCCTGTCTTATCTATACAATGAGGTGGTATTATTACAGGCAGGATTAGAATGATTGACAAGCAGATAACTGCAGTAAAGTGATCTGTACGGACCAAGAAGTGGGGGCCATTATTAGGCCTAGTGGCCAGGGAGAAAACAGCAGGAATTATGGTTTTCGTTTAAAAACAGATATTAACATGGAATCTTTAAAAAGTATATTAAACATAAAAACGTGATATAAACAATAGGTTATATTCTGATGGCACATTCCCTTTAAAGACATTTTCCTCACCATGAACCTTGAAGGCATAATCAATGATTCACTGTAAGAAAGGCAGCCTTAAAAAGGTTGCCCAGGATAACAAAAATAAAAAATAAAATAAGTGTCTGCACCACACCTATCCGCAGGTTGTGTGTGGTATTGCAGCTCAACCTCATTCACTTTAAAAGAGGTGAGCAGTAATACGAGACAACCCACAAGTGTGGTGTCACTTCTGGAAGAAAGCAGAAAGTTTCTCTAATCCTAGACAACCCCTTTAAAGGGGATGTTAGAGTCAAAACTGTATCCTCAGGCTATAGCCAATAACATACTGGCCAATCACTGGTCTCAGCTGTGTGGGTGGTGATCGGCTGCAGTGGTATACAGGATGCCACAACAATATGTCACCGGCTGCAGCCTGGGGAAGAGGAAGCAGCAGTGCTGGATTAAAGCGGCTGGCAAAGGAGACTTATTTTATTGGCCCACAGCAGATTAGTATAGTAAAAATTTAAATTATGTGTAGCCAACGATATAAAATTAAAGGGGTATTCCCACTCTATAAACTAATGGTCTATCACTTGGATTCGCCACCATATTACAAGTCTCTGACCCCTGGGTCACCCCCCCCCCTCATAATGAAGGGGGTGCAGTGCTGGTTTCCTAAGCTGTACCCTGCACAGTGACGTTCCTGGCCACCTAAATATTCAGGGACTTTCAAGTGGTTCCTTTTATTTGACTGGCTAATTGGTGAGGTAGTTGGGACAGGGGGGGGGGGGTCATTTCCTATAGCACCCCATCACTCTGGTCCCATTCATACACGTGTGTTTTTTTTTTGCCTTCCTGTGGATCCACTCTGAAGAATGGTAGATTGAACTGGATGGACGCAAGTCTATTTTTTTTTAGCCTAAGGGCTCATGCACAAGGGCAATTCGCAGATCCGCAAAACATGGATTCCGGCTGAGTGCATGCCACCATTTATTTTATAATGTCTGTAGAAGTGTCCTATCCTTGTCTGCAAAATGGAGAAGAATATGACAGGTTCTATTTTTTGGGCAAAAAAAATGCGGATTGGTTGCGTGCAGAAACTACGGCCGTGTGCATAAGGCCTTACAAACTATGTGACTATGTGCATACTTGCCTGGCCGTTCTCCTAATTTCAGTGTACTTCAATAGAAAGTGTCAGGCCCAGGGTCGGACACCTCTTTAGCAATTCCCAGCATGGAAGCGAAAGAGAAATTGTGCCATTTCGGAGTCACCGTAAAATTTCACGTAAAATGGGGAACATATGGCTATGTTGGGTATGGTCACAACCCGTAACTGTATTCATTACCATGCTCGCTGGTGTAACTAAATATACAATGGTATACACAATTTTCGCTAAGACTACTTTCACACTGGTGTTTTGGTTTCCATTTGTGAGATCGTTCAGGGCTCTCACAAGCGTCCAAAACGGATCAGTTTTGCCCTTAATGCATTCTGAATGGAAAAGGATCCGTTCAGAATGCATCAGCTTGCAGCGCTCTGGTGTCAGTCTGACGAGACTGAGCCAAACGGATCCGTCCTGATACACAATGTAAGTCAATGGGGACGGATCCGTTTTCACTGACACAATCTGGCACAATAGAAAACGGACCCATCCTGACACACAATGTAAGTCAATGAGGACGGATCCGTTTTCACTGACACAATCTGGCACAATAGAAAACGGATCCGTCCCCCATTGACTTTCAATAGTGTTCAAGACTGATCTGTTTTGGCTATGTAAGAGATAATACAAACGGATCCGTTCTGAACGGATGCATGCAGTCTTATTACCTGAACGGATGCGTTTGTGCAGATCCATGACGGAAAATAATCATCAGAAGAAGCAAATTTATGGGGGTCCGGGTACGGCTTGTTAACCTAGTGTATAATTGCCGGAGGATCCACGAAACGTTTATCTCACCTGTTTGCAAGTCAGGTGCCATGAGGTGTCACAGCAATCTGACTCACAAATATGCCGACACCGTCATTAGCTTAACGCTGGCAGCAGAATTGACATGATACAAGGCCATGTAGGAAGCGAAGAACATGGTGAAATCACATCCCCTTGCAAGCAGCTTAGGGGTTATCAGATATCGGCAAACGAACATCAGATCATTCATCGCCGAGTGCCAGGAATGTGGAAAATGGCGCGGTGAGCCCTCTAAAAGGGCTCTTTTTACTGCTTATTCACTTATCCACATTAAAGAAATGTATTCAGAGGCCAATCGCAGCATACATAGACGGGGTTAAAAATAAGATTTGGCAACAATTTAAAGGAAAACTTCTTCTAAATAAAGTCTACTTCTACAGAGAAGATCTTAAACAAGGCGGCTGCATGGACCACAAGATCTACCCACAAGGTAGGGGGTGCTGGTATGCATCTCATCCACAGATACAAGGAGGCTCAGGTATACAAACTGGCTTCCAAAAATGAATTTGTTGCCCATAGCAACCTCTTCAAAATGCAGAGAAAGCTGATCGCCGATTGGCTGCTTTTTATGAAATTCTTTTGAAACTTTGGACCGGCCAGTACGTAAATAACACAGCTGTAACCATTCACTTTTAACTCTTTCATGACCAAGGCCTTTAATACCTTCTGCACAAGTAAAAGCCAGACTCCTATTGATCAGATACTGATGACTAGGGATGAGCGAATCGACTTCAGATGAAAGATCCGAAGTCAATTCGCATAAAACTTTGTTCTAATATTGTACGGAGCAGGATCTCCGTACAGTATTAGAATGTATTGGCTCCGATGAGCCGAAGTTATTGCTTAACGAAGTCTCGCGAGAATTCACACAATAATTCATAAATTAATTTGTACTGTTAAAAAAAAAAAAAAGAATTCCCGAAGTCGGGAGCCAATACTGTATGGAGTATTAGAACAATGTTTTATGCAAAATCGACTTTGTACGTTTCATCCGAAGTTCATTCGCTCATCTCTACTGATGACCTACTGAGGATAGGTCATCAGTATTAAAGTCTGTCACCAGGATATAGAGATATAGAGATATAGAGATATAGAGATATAGAGATATATATATAGGTTGTACTTCTACTTAGCCATCTCTAGCAGTGCCATAGAGTTAAATGGAACGGTGGACATATATCAGCGTATCTGCCGTTCGATTCAAACTAGGCGCAAGGGCCCCCATTATGGTATTATACCAGCAGTTGGGCCCCAGCCCTCGAGGGTTAACAAGAAATTTCCCGCTGACACACACTCTTTAAACTTAAAGAGCCAATTAAACCTGACTTTACTGCTAAAGAGAAACGTGTGGATAAAGCCACACTGAGGCCAAGTGAACGCAGCAGTTTCCAGGAGCAGAGCTTCTTCAGTAAGTGCTACCGCTGGATACGTCTGTAGTTACTGATAATCTTCTCCGGACCGGTATTATAGAGAAGAGGAAGAAGTCATTAAAAATAGATCAGGAAACACAAGGCATTCACCATCTCTGCATTGAACCAGACAGACCATACATTGTCCAGTAAAATGAAAGCCACCGATTTCTGGAGCATTATGTATAATTACTTCTGGACACTGTCCTATCATTTGTTGCCTGAGGCAGTTCCCTGGGATTTAACATTTGTACAATTTATACATTAAATGTACTAGACCTGGTAAAAGAAATAACTTACCAATAAGCTTTAAAGTCACACAATGCAATATTGCAGGATTCAGTGAGGACAATCTGAGTACTATTACTCATTGGTCAGTGATGCAGCAGTGGGTGTGGAACTACTGTGTCAACCAACTGGTTTGACTCTGGGCTAAACCTAAAGTTTTTATCCTCGCAGTCCCCTGGTATTCACCGTATAAACCCCATAGAGGGATATGGACTTCACTGCAGTAAAGAGGCCGCTACCTCTTCGAGTACTCCCGGTATGGCATTCAGCTGACCAATGGGGTCAGAGACACAGCTGAAGAGCATCAAAGTCTCAGGCAAAACTCAGTCAATAACAGGCCGAGGTCGGGGCAGGTAGAGTACATGTGAACATGGGTCAGGATAGGCAGCAAAGGATCAGAACGGTAAACAGGCACTGGTCAGTACACGGGCAAGACAACACAGAACAAAAATGCCTTAAGCACCACACATACGGTAAATCAAGTGTGCCACCTTTCTAATGTGCCATGGCTAAACTCTGTTTCACATCAATCACTTCCATGTGTTCCCTAGCTGTAACCAGGTGATCATTTACTCTGAGGGCCCCACTTTACCTTACGAGCGCTCTTCTTTCTGCTTCAAAGTACGTAAGAAAATCCTTCATTGAAATGATCAGATTGATCGATGTACCATCATGCTGGTCTTAGTCTGTGATACAGTCGTTGACTTTTAGGGCATCCTGGCCCTCATGCTGGCACTAACGAGAACAGGTGGAGGAACAAGTTGTAACTATTTCATTATTCCTTTTACTTGCAGGACTTTTTTATGTCTAAAAACAAATCTCAGATGGAAATGGCTAAAACTGATGCCAAATGTGCATAACTGATGTACGGGATCCGTTTTTTTTTTTTATGACTGATCACAAGAACGGAAAAATAACGGTGATGTGAACTCTCCCTTAGGGTACTTTCACAATAGCGTTAAAGTTTTCCGGTATTGAGTTCCGTCACAGGGGCACAATACCGGGGGGGAAAAAACGCTTCAGTTTATGATAAATGATCTGTAAAAATGTTTGTTTGTCATGTATTTAAATAAAGAAAAAATCCATTCCGCCAGGACCTTGTGCAGGGTATACATATATACAGCTTTTTGTTTTCCATGCTCTCTAGCTTGCTTTACATGCACTTTGCATTGCAGACAGGGTGTGGCGATTCACCTATGTGCGTCCGATAGTGTATGCCTCTCATACAAGAGACGTCATGAAGAGCGCCCTGGACCAATGGAGATCACTCCTCTCGAAGGCATGTGCAAAACAAGCACTAGCATGAAAAGCCATGATAACAATGACCCTCAACAGTGCATGAAAAAACCTTGGCAGGCGTCCCTGCTGCCCTCCAACTCGTGCAACCTTCGCAGAAACCAGTTCATTCTAGAAAGGCAGATGATTCAGTTCAAGCGCAAACTGCAGCTGTCATCGAGTTCCAATATCACTGTAATAATACAAGAGTCTAGACGGAGATTATTTCTATGAATTTTAACGTAGTGGCTTTACTTCACCTTTCTAGAAATTTCAAGTTTCACTAGATCATCTCATGTCCACTGTACACCTGACTCATTCAGACGAGTGATCCCCTCGTCTGAGTGTAGGAAGGACTGGACATAGACATGTTATAGTCAATGGGCCAATTCACAAGTCCAATTTTCCAACGATTTTTGCCCCAGACGAGCTCATTTAACCAAACGGAATCGCAAAGACATCGGCACCACAAAAAAAAGTTATCTGTGTGCAGCCCATTAAAAAATTGTCGGTTTTCAGTGGCCGGATCATGAACGAGTTCTAAGCCTTAGGTCCCATTCACACGACAGTATTTTTGCTGCAGAACGGATGAGGACCAATTTATTTCAATAGGGCCGCAAAAAATGTGGACAGCACACCATGTGCTGTCCACATCTGTATGTCTGTTCCACATACAGCCATAAAAAAGGTAGAACATGTCCTATTATTGTCTATTGTGTGGACAAGAATAGGTATGGTTACGATGGGTCCGCAAAAAAACAAATAAAAAAAACCAATGCAACACGGCCTCTCTCAGACATTGATGGCATATCGCTAGGCTATGCGATCAATGTCAGATAGATGACAGAACTGGCCCCTCGAAGTGAAGGGAAAGCAGCCATGCATGGGTGGTCACCCTCTGTTACCCGGTATGGGATGTCTGAAAATAGCCGACCCATAGCTGTGAACAGAGGTGCTTGTGCATGAACGGGGCACTCTCCATCATCTCTATGGGCCTTCCAAAAATACCCAAGCCCACTCGCTCAGCTGTTCTGGAACTCCCATAGCAGTAAATGAAGAGAACGCTGTGCATGAGCGATGTGCTTTCCTTTACTTCAGGGGCCCTGTTCTAGAGATAGAAACGGGCCCCAGAACCATTCAGGTCTATCGTGGAGATTTATCAAAACTGGTGTAAGGGGAAAACTACCTTAGTTGCCAATAGCAACCAATCAGATTGATACTTTCATTTTCTAAAGGAGCTCTGAAAAATGAAAGGTGGCATCTGATTGGTTGCTATGAGCAACTATGCCCGTTTTTTCTTTGCACCAGTTTCAATAAATCTTCCCCCACGAGTCTATTCACACGCTCATTTTTTATTAATGGCTCATGAATAATGGGCATCCTATTTTGTCCATTTTCACAGACAGACAGTCCTCATAAAGAGCAAAAGGGCTGCTTTTAAAGGAGTTATCCAGTGATGGATAATGTTGACCTATCCTCAGGAGCACAGCTGGCAGCTTCCCAAGCACAGCGCCATACATTGTATAGTGGCTGTGCATTGTATTGCAACACATTCACTTCAATGGGGCCGAGCTGCAACTAGGTCATGTGACTGATGTGCGGCGACGTCACATGGGCTAGCAAGAGGCCATGACGCTCATGGAGCACTTGGCCTCTTCTAACAGCTGATCAATGGGGACCCCAGGTGTCAGAACCCACCAATCTAATATTGACGATCTATTCTAAGTGTAGGTCATCAATAATAATTACCAGATACCCCTGTTGTTCAGAAAGCCATCCGTGTATAAAACAGCTGTTAAAATTGACCATTTTGCTGTTTTTAAAGGGAGTCTGTCACCACATTTGACCATATTAGACAGATCCTATAGCGTTATATGTGCCACCCAGCAGTTAAAAACGGTACCTTTGTTGCATATAACCGAGTCTTCTTTCTGCCAAAAATGAACTTTGAAGATTGTGTAAACGAGCCCTCTCAAGTGCCCAGGGCGGTGTCTCAATCTTCCGAGCCCAAGACCGGACCTCCCTAACGGCTCATAACCCTGCCCTCCTTGTGCCTGTGCCCGCCCGTTTACTCCCCTCCCCTTTTCCATTGCGGCTGCGCGGACAAATTCGTAGCCGGCGCATGCGCAGTAGGTATTGCGATGCCCTGCCAGGACCGGGCATCGCATTGCGCATGCGCCAGCTACGAGTCTCGTAGCTGGCGCATGCGCAATGCGATGCCCGGTCCTGGCAGGGCATCGCAATACCTACTGCGCATGCGCCGGCTACGAATTTGTCCGCGCAGCCGCAATGGAAAAGGCGAGGGGAGGGGAGTAAACGGGCGGGCACAGGCACAAGGAGGGCAGGGTTATGAGCCGTTAGGGAGGTCCGGTCTTGGGCTCGGAAGATTGAGACACCGCCCTGGGCACTTGAGAGGGCTCGTTTACACAATCTTCAAAGTTCATTTTTGGCAGAAAGAAGACTCGGTTATATGCAACAAAGGTACCGTTTTTAACTGCTGGGTGGCACATATAACGCTATAGGATCTGTCTAATATGGTCAAATGTGGTGACAGACTCCCTTTAACAGTTTTTTTCAAGGTCATGTGAAAGTAGCCCAAGGCTGTGACTCGGTTATATTATTTGGGACTAACCATAAATGATGAAGCTGGGACCACCAGCAATACCCTGAAGAAAGGTAGCACTGTACACACAGTCAGATCCCTTAGGCCTCATTCACACGAGCGTGACAGATTGGCTCAGGATGCGTTCAGTGAAACTCGCACCATTTTGCAAGCAAGTTCAGTCAGCTTTGTCTGCGATTGCGTTCAGTTTTTTATTTGCGGGTGCAATGCGTTTTGATGCGTTTTTCACGCACGTGATATAAAACTGGAGTTTTATTCAGTGCGGATGCAATGCGTTTTTCGCTGAAGCCCCATTCACTTCTATGGGGCCAGGGCTGTGATAAAAATGCAGAATATAGAACATGCTGTGTTTTTTTACGCAACGCAGAACTGATGCGTGAAAAAAAAAAAAACTCTCGTGTGAAAGGGGCCTTAGGCTTGGTTATTGTTGGATTGTACTAGATTTCTGAACAGTTTCAACCTACAGGAGAAATCAAGTCAAATTTGTTCAGGGCATTAAGGCCTCTTTCACACGGGCGTCTTATTTTTGGCCCGGATAAGAGGCGGGTGCGTTGCGGGAAAATGCGTGATTTTTCAACGCGAGTGCAAAACATTGTAATGCGTTTTGCACTCGCGTGAGAAAAATCGCGCATGTTTGGTACCCAAACCCGAACTTCTTCACAGAAGTTCGGGCTTGAAATTGATGTTCTGAAGATCGTATTATTTTCCCTTATAACATGGTTATAAGGGAAAATAATAGCATTCTGAATACAGAATGCATAGTAAAACAGCGCTGGAGGGGTTAAAAAAAAAAAAAAATTTTTTTTTAACTCACCATAGTCCACTTGATCGCGAAGCCCGGCATCTCCTTCTGTATCCTTTGTTGAATAGGACCTGTGGAGAGCATTAAATACAGGTAAAGGACCTTTGATGACGTCACTCCGGTCATCACATGGTCTTTTACCATGGTGAATCACCATGGTAAAAGATCATGTGACGTACCATGTGATGACCGGAGTGACGTCATCAAAGGTCCTTTACCTGTATTAAATGCTCACCACAGGTCCTATTCAACAAAGGAGACACAAGTGGACTAAGGTGAGTTAACCATGTTAGAAGGGAAAAATAATAATGATCGGGTCTCCATTCCGATAGTCTCCTAGCAACCGTGCATGAAAAAATCGCACCGCATCCGCACGCTATGTGATTTTCACGCTTCCCATTCACTTCTATGGGGCCTGCGTCGCGTGAAAAATCGGACAATATAGAGCATGCTGCGATTTTCACTCAACGCACAAGTGATGCGTGAAAATCACCGCTCATGTGCACAGCCCCATAGAAATGAATGGGTCAGGATTCAGTGCGGGTGCAGTGCGTTCACCGCACCCGCACGGAAAACTCGCCCGTGTGAAAGGGGCCTAATAGTGGTACCAAACTCTTTTAAATCAAGCAAAATAAATGAAAATTGGGAAAACCTTTTTAACAGCTAGAGCTATGGTAAGGTAGACCTAAAACCTAGTGAAAACCAACTCACAGGCTACAAGAAGGCATCAGCTTGCAGGATCAATAGCAGAATATAACCACACACTAAGGGCCTCATGCACACGGCCGTTGGGCAGCCGCTCCGTGCATTGGGGACCACAATTGCATGAGCGACATCCGTGCAGCGGGCCTGACCCATTCAACTTGAATGGGGCCGTGGTATGTCCGCACCGCAAAAAAATATGACATGTCATTTTTTTTTGCGGTGCGGAACCACGGGAAGAAACACCACGGAAGCACGCCGAAGTTCCGTTCAGCGACTCCATTCAGCATCTCTGGAATTGCGGACCCATTCAAGTGAAAGGGTTCGCATCCGTGATGCGGGGTGCACACGGCCGGTGGCCGTGGATTGCCGACCAGCCATTTGCGGGCCGCCCAACGGCCGCGTGCATGAGGCCTAAAGCTGGTTAACATCTATCTTACCTGACCACCACCCCCATTTGGCCAAGGGTGCATGTGTTCTGAATGGGGAGCATTCTGCTGCGGACAACTCTGCATGAGCTTATCTCTCCAAGAACAAAAAGGTTGGGCATGTTGAACTTCTCAAATGCTTGAACCTTTACTCCTGTGACATCTGCTAGTGAGAAAGAGTTGGAAGGCCCAAATACACATAGGTGATCGGTCCTGTATGGCTAGCCTTTAGCCCAATGAACTCAGCAGAGGATCCACTAATGGCACCCCTATGTACATAGCATCCATAGGAGCTTGCCATAAAGTTTTTCAGTTGGAGTCATAGTGAATAGAAAAGTCAATAGTTCTATGCACATGTTCTCTATTTCCACATACATAAGTACAGCATGTGGGAGCCAGAATAATGATAGGGGATAAGGAGGAACACCTTATTGTGTACTCACACCTGTCTCACTGTAATAGCTTTGTTGAGTAATAAAAATAATAAAAATTAGAGGACAAGCGCCAGAGGAATACTCTAAGCCATGGAGTGGTGTGGAATTGGACACTAAGGCTGCGCCCTAAGTATTTAATTCAACCCAAACGGGTGAACTGTGAATATAGAGCACGATAATAGCTCATTTTAATTGGAATAAAGCAACCTTCTGATGCTACATCCTGTGAGGTCCCCGTTTACCACTCTGGGATAAGGAATCCATTACATCTGTCAAGCGATCTGGGCGAGGGAGGTGGGGGTACGAGTGTACTGCGTTTATCTCGTACTCCCCTCCCTGGTAAAGTAGGTAGGTCGTTTTTTTATATTTTACTTTGTAATTCTTCACTAACTAACATCTTGCTCACTGTAATAGCAGCAACCACGCCTTGTGTGCAGGCAGACATCAGAAAAACACTTCTAAAGAAACAGTCATTTTCTTGATGATCGGCAAACAATAGGTGATGGGAAACACCTTGTGTTTAGTGAACTTGTGTTTTAAGTTCGGCGTCTAAAGTTCGGGTCATCGAAGTATCCCGTTATGGATTCTAAATTCAGTTATGGTCAGTGGTAGCGGAATCCATAACCCGAACTTTAGACGCCGAACTTAAAACACAAGTTCGCTCAACACTACTTGTGTTCATTACAGATAAAAGCTCTTGAAAGCATTACTTGCATTACTACATGGACTGATCAATTAGTAATATATCAGGGTTAACTGACCTAATGGAAGCAGATGCTGCACCTGGTTCTACTGCAGAAGAAACAGCCTTCTACATGTCCTTCTCATTTACAGAATAAATCAATCACACTGGCTACAAACAGCCCACTACACCAGCAAGCACAAGACGACTTGATCAACAAATGTACTGGCTGCACACGCTAAAAAATAAAATAAAATGGCAGTGCGTCTTATAATGCGAATACTAATGAACGCTTCCATTATGGAACTGGGGAGTGGTGAATATAGCGGATGCTGGCTTTACTCACCACTCCCTGGTCTTCTTGGGGCATCACACAGTACTGTGTCCTGACAGCGTACAGCATGAGGACGTAGTTCACGCATGTGCACGCTATGACCCGACGATGTGCGCCGTCATGTCACAGTGCAGCGCTACAGGAACAGTACACTAGATCTTCTGAGTGGCAAGTTCTTTTATTTCTTTTTTGGCTGATCTGAGATCTGATGAGCATTGGGGGAGGTTTGATCTGAGGTACGATGAAAAATATTTGCTTTCTTATTTTCCTCCTCTAAAATGTATGGCCCTTTGATGGTGCAGGAAATACTGTATATAAAAAATATATATATTTTTAATCCCTTAGTGACCACCCATACGCCTTTTTACAGGTGTATATATTCTAATATCATTTCCTGCACCATAAAAGGCCCCTGAGACTGGGCCGTCATAAAAATAGACGGCCCAGTCTAAGCGCTGCACAGGACCCTGCTCTAACAGTCCCGACCAGTAGGAGTGCCGATCTGGGCTGTTTAACGCTTTACATGTCGCTGGCAATGGAGCCCGCCGCATGTAAAGCGCTGACAGAGGGAGCAGACTTTCTCTGTCTCCCATCAGCACCTCGCAAATGCGATCGCAGGGTGACGATGGGTGTAAAGGTAGGCTGTGGTCTTATGAACGCCGCAAGCCTGCCTTGAGTAGTTTCCAGCAGGCACTTGAATGGGTCCGCAAATCCGGAGATGCGGTGCAGAATGGAACGCAAGCACGAAACGGAACCCCGTGGATTGTTCTATCTTTTTGCGGAAGGGATGGATAGCAGACCCTATTCAAGTGAATGGGTCCGTTATCTGCATGCAGCTGCCCCACGGTCGGTGCCCGTGCATTGCGGTCCGCAGCACGGGGCCGGCCAGCACACGGCCGTGTGAAAGAGGACTAAACATGCATGGTGAACTCTACCAAGCACACATGCGAGAGGGAGAGCCAGCTACATACCCAAACTTTCGGTATCTGGTTGTGTGGGACAGCAGGCTTCCGCCATATATTGTACGGGTTTAAGTATTTTAAGGAAAATGATCGGGAACGAGCCTTTTTACAAACGTTCATTCACCCAACCATCAGTTGGTCTAAACATCCCACCGATCAGCAGACAAAACAGCAAAGGCTCGGATCTCCTATGTTGACATAAAATCATTGTTTGTCCGCAGCACATCTCACCATGAGAACCAATAGACTTGTTAAATATACACAAAAAGTTATGGCAATTCAGAGGTGCCCCAAACAATCGAAAGTCAGACTAAACAATTAAATTACCACTAGACTGAAACGGAAGGGCCAAGAATACAGCTGGTTATTTTTAAGTTTTCTCTTCAAGTATAATGTAACATGAGCTATTTTGAAGCATCATATTTAGGAAGAGGCGCACTTACTTCCACACTAGACCAAAGCATTTGTGGCAGTACTTTATTTTTTTAGCTAAAAATGCAATGTCACATCTTAAGGTTAAAAGGCGGAAGTTAGCAGCTGGTTTTCACCCATGTATAAAAAATTGGTCTGTTTTTAGTACAATATCTTTCCTACCGTCAAAATATGTCCGTCTTTCTATATGGGTTTATTTATATGTTATAGGGGTTCTGCCAGTGACCCCGGATTTAAAAGTTAGTCACCATAACGCAGGGCTTGACAAAGTTAGGAGCCAGGCGGAGCCGCGTCATAAAGCCCCCAGTAGATTCCCCCCATAGTGCTCCTCCCCCCTCCCCACTTTTCCATAGAGCCCCCCAATAATGCATGCCAGTACATAGGGCCCCCAGTAGATGCCCCCATAGTGGTCCTTTCCCTCTTCTCCATAGTGCCCCCCATAATGTGCCAGTATATAGGGCCCCCATAGTGCTTCCCCTCTTCTCCAGTGCCCCCCCATGTTGTGCCAGTATATAGGGCCACCATAGTGCTTCCCCTCTTCTCCATAGTGCCCGCCTCCCCATATTGTGCCAGTATACCCTTCTTGCCACAGTAGACTATAAATAATAAAAACAATAAACTCATATACTTACCTTATGCTGCTGTCAGTGATGCAATGCAGGCCTCTCCCGGCCTGTGTCCAGCATTGTACGGCTCAGGCGGCGCGATGACGTCATCGCGCCGCCAGCACCGGCCTCCGATAGTGCCTGTAGCCTATTAGAGGAACGGGCAAGAGAGACGCCTCTCCCCTGCTCCTCCGCACCATTTATCTGAATCGCTGTCCTGAGGACGGCGATACAGAGGAATATGGAGCTGAGCGCTTCCACAATGGAAGCGCTCATCTCCACTCCTGCTGCCTCCGGACAGAACGAGCCCCCCTCTGGTGCTCCGCACCCGTCGCCCGTGCACCTTTTGAAAACGGGCTGACAAATACCCAAGCGCCAGGACCAAATTCCTGATCGCCATGGCGACCTGGGATTTGTCGAGCCCTGCCATAACGTTCCTTTGATGCTCCCGTTCACCAGGTTCCCTGCCGGACTCTCCTCCCTAGTTCCTATCAACATGCAGGGAAAGACCACCTCAGCCAGTCACCAGTTGAGGTGGGTCACCACTGTGGTAAGTGATTGGTTGAGAATTTGCACGTGTGTCCATAGGGACCAGAAAGGAGACACCATCAGGAGACCAGGCACCATTTGGGACTGTACCTCAGCACGACTTCAAATTTTACATAGGCAGACATGTTTTTTTTTGTCAGATCCAGTAGAAATCGGACAACCAAAACGATGTCATGTTCCAACAGACAGAGTTGTACTAATAAGGCTACTTTCACACTTGCGGCAGAGTGATCCGGAAAGCAGTTCCGTCGCCGGCGATCTGCATGCAAACGGACAGCATTTGTAGACGGACCCGTTATATACTTTTTTCACATTTTTACGGATCCGGCAGTGCGGTATTTTTAATGGAATTTCAGAAACTGATCCGGAATTTTGGACGGACATAATACCAGCATGCGGCGGTATTTCCTCCATCGAAAACCCCATTCAGTGACTGAACTGAAGACATCCTGAACGGATTTCTGTCCATGCAGAATACATAGGGATGAAACCGATCAGTTATTTTCCGGTATTGAACCCCTATGACGGAACTCAGTGCCGGAAAAGAAAAACGCTAGTGTCAAAGTACCCTTACTCATTCCGGCTCCATGCACAGGGATCCACTATTTGTATGGGCTCTAATGCCCACTCCAAACTGGTGCAATAAAACAATTACAGGGTAAGAACATGGTGTGCGAAAATCTGAATACGAGTTAGGTTGCTATATCTATCTATCTCTCACTCCAGATACAAGTATGCATGGTTAGGAACAAGAAGAGGGGAGAAGGCTTCTGTCAGGCACCCATCTCAGCAGCTTAACTCCCCAACAACAAACAGATAGGACATGATGAAATCCATCTGCCTGATCTTTATCGCCCGAGGTATCTGCCCTCTGAGTCAGGAGGTAACCATACACATTGAATAATGGACTGCTCACACAGATATACATCTAGTTTGTATGGCCATCTTATGGAGAGCATAAGACGACGGATACGTTATCTGCAAAAAGCGTGCCGTTCAAATTATGTAATGAACATATCCTTCCCTACAGAACAAACAGCTGACGCCACTGTATATACCTACAGGGAAGCAGCTGTCCAGGTTGGAGCAGATACATAATGAATGCTCAGTCCAGTAGATCACCCAGTGACAAGACGCCCTGGAGGGGCCAGAAGTCAAGTATACATTACACGAATACTTGATCCTGGGCAGCTGCTTGGCTGCAGTTGTTAAGGATCTGGGCAGCTGCACCTACTGCCAGCAGCTCCTCAGTATACACAGCACAAGCCTCTGCTAAGGCTAATAGGTGACACTTCTACATGGGCACCAGTTGTCCACTCCAGAAATATGCTAAAAAACAGACATCCTGGGACAAACATCATTAATATATATGACAGGTGGCAAATATACAAGAATACCCCCACCACACGTACCAAACCTTAATATAAAATGATTTCACCTATTAAAAAGTGCTGCCTTTGTAGGACAAGCTCAGTTTTGGCATATAGACATAGTAAATGGGGGTCATACACATTTCGGAACCCCCTTGAAGAGCCAGAGCTTGTGGTTATCAAAGGCTCCCATGAAGGGTAACCTGGCTCATCCATTCATTTGAATGTATTTGCACAGAATATGCATCACCTGCTTCAAGTTCCCCCAGACATCTGGTTGGGAGGAGACAACCCCTTTAAGACCTTCACAACCATGTTGGGCGGCTGATTAACCCATGAGCGGTGCATTTACAGGGGATTCTCATAGCGTAATGTAGGCCAATGATCAGCAGCCAGCCACCATAACCCATTCCCTGCTGATGGCATGACACATTCAGTTAGAGAAGTCAGCTACATGACGACAGGTGTGCAAATCTGCCCAGCGGAGACACTGACAGCAGCAGTTGTGCAAACACGTGTAACAAATGCAAAACAGCCTATAAACCTTCATGTTATCGCCATCACAATTTTTTTTAACATACGCACTGATGCTACTGCCGGGAAGAAGACACAGTTGGGATTTATCATGAGGGTAATATTTGAAGTCCGTTTTCCTTGAGTCTGCATTGACTTACTTTCTGCCAAATTTATCAAATGGCTCATGGTTCCCTTCGTCTACTCCAGTTTTCAGCACCACCACCTACTGTAGAGTCTTTGGGACCATTGTGCAACTTTTTTTTTTTAAGTCCCAATCATAAAACCAGAGATAAAACTCAATGACACGCTAACCATGCCCACTTTCCAAAACAGGAGCGAGTGGTCTAAAAAAAAAAAAAAAAAAAAAACACTAAAAAGTTGTAGAAACTTTGTGCAAGTGAAAAAGTCACAAATGCAATATTTTGTGATTATTTTGAAGACAGAATTCTGGGAGTGCAGGGCACAACAATTTCCCCCCATCTCTTGTAACAAACCCTACAAGACTAGTGTATACCACTTCTCTCAGTCATTAGCGCATTTCACATATTAGAGTAGACGTTTGTGCTCAAAAGCAGATCTTCCAAGGTCCCCATGCACAGTGTATTGTCCGCAGAACCTGCTGAGAACAACGGGTTCAGCCGACACTAACTTTTATTGGGAGCTCTCGACTCTCCTCCGACAGATGATGTATATGAATATTGATGAATATTTTCACCCGATCCTTTTGTTCCTCCGAGAGATAAGCTGTCACCAGAAGTAAGGCCTCCTGTACACGACTATAGGTGTGCTTCGGTGGGGGTTTCGTCCCGTACTTCCGTTCCGCAAAAAGATAGGACATGTTCTATCTTTTTGCGGAACGAGCGGATCGCGGACCCATTAAAGTGAATGGGTCCGCGATCCGCTGCGGCTGCCCCACGGTCGGTGTTCGTGCATTGGGGCCCGCAATTTGTGTGCCGCAGCACGGCCACAGGGCGCACACGTTCGTGTGCAGGAGGCCTAATCCAGCAGCAGCTTTTTCCTCACTCAGTAACGAATACATAGCCATAAATATTGGGACATTGACACAATTCTAACATTTTGGGCTCTATACACCACCACAATTACATTGAAATGAAACAAACAAGATGTGCTTTAACTGCAGACCTTCAGCTTTAATTTGAGGGTATTTACATCCAAATCAGGTGAATGGTGTAGGAATTACAACAGTTTGCATATGTGCCTTCCATTTGTTAAGGGACCAAAAGTAATCAGACAGAATAATCATAACTCAAACTAACTTTTTAATACTTGGTTGCAAATCCTTTGCAGTCAATAACAGCCTGAAGTCTGGAACGCATAGACATCACCAGACACTGGGTTTCATCCCTGGTGATGCTCTGTCAGGCCTCTACTGCAACTGTCTTCAGTTCCTGCTTGTTCTTGGGGCATTTTCCCTTCAACAAATGAAATGCATGCTTAATTGGATTCAGGTCAGGTGATTGACTTGGCCATTGCATAACATTCTACTTCGTTCCCTTAAAAAAACTCTTTGGTTGCTTTTGCAGTATGCTTTGGGTCATTGTCCATCTGCACTGTGAAGCGCCGTCTAATGAGTTCTGAAGCATTTGGCTGAATATGAGCAGATAATATTGCCCGAAACACTTCAGAATTCATCCTGCTGCTTTTGTCAGCAGTCATAATCAATAAACAGAAGAGAACCAGTTCCATTGGCAGCCATACATGCCCACGCCATGACACTACCACCACGCTTCACTGATGAGGTGGTATGTTTAGGATCATGAGCAGTTCCTTTCCTTCTCCATACTCTTCTCTTCCCATCACTCTGGTACAAGTTGATCTTGGTCTCATCTGTCAATATGATGTTGTTCCAGAACTGTGAAGGCTTTTTAGATCTCGATTGGCAAACTCTAATCTGGCCTTCCTGTTTTTGAGGCTCACCAATGGTTTACATCTTGTGGTGAACCCTCTGTATTCACTCTGGTGAAGTCTTCTCTTGATTGTTGACTTTGACACACATAGACCTACCTCCTGGAGAGTGTTCTTGGATCTGGACAACTGTTGTGAAGGGTGTTTTCTTCACCAGGGAAAGAATTCTTCGGTCATCCACCACAGTTGTTTTCATTGGTCTTTCGGTGTTGCTGAGCTCACTGATGCATTCCTTCTTTTTAATAATGTTCCAAACTGTTGTTTTGGCCATGCCTAATGTTTTTGCCATCTCTCTGATGGGTTTGTTTTGTTTTTTCAGTCTTATGATGGCTTGCTTCACTGATAGGGACAGCTTTTTGGATCTCATCTTGAGAGTTGACCGCAACAGATTCCAAATGCAAATAGCACACTTGAAATGAACTCTGGACCTTTTATCTGCTCATTGTAATTGGGATAATGAGGGAATAACACACATCTGTCCATGGAACAGCTGAGAAGCCAATTGTCCCATTACTTTTGGTCCCTTAAAAAGTGGGAGGCACATATGCAAACTGCTGTGGTGCCTTCATCATTACTCAACAAGCTTCTAAAATCTTCAATCTTATGGTTTGCGGAGAAGTTGTAAACCTTTCCATGAAAAAACAGGTAACAAGCTGTATTTCTATGAGATGACGGAGTATACATGACTTTCTCCATCCTTTACTCATGCAATGATTTGAATCATTGAGGGACACAAGGGACTCTGGTCTGGGTAGTAGTTAGCAGGAAAGGAATTACAAAAATGCAGCAACATCAGTAATCAAACACCATTCTGTAACCCGATCATGTAGCCGCAGTAAAGGTAGCACATAGTTAGCAGAGGGGGAAACGGCCAGAGGCACAAGCACAAAGTGAGTGGAATTTGTTAACTTCGAACTCCCCAAAAGCTCTAACACCTCTGGATTACACACACACACCATCACAATCGACTTTGAGGCATAAGCACATAAAGTCCACAGTTTTTATTCTGCTGATCAGTCACTTGTAGACAGGGGTGGGATTCAAATTTTTAACAACAGGTTCCCTACTCAACGGCGGACACGCAGCATCACAACACATGTTTACATATACCATATATATGCAACACATATAAACACTCCATATACATTGTACACATACATAAATACACCATGTATAAACTACACACATACCACCCAACTTTTAAAAAGAATAAGGCTAGGTCTACACGACGACATTTGTCGCGCAACATCTTGTTGCACGAGAATTTTCATAATTGTACTCTATAGTGTTGCACTGCGACTTGCGACACGACAGTCGAAAAACTGTTGCGTCGCAGTATGTCCCAAATCCAGTGTGACACCATAGACTACCATTCTAAAAATTGTCGCACAACATTATTGCGACAAAATGTCATGTAACAAATGTTGCAGTGTAGTCGTTATGAAGCCCTAGCCTAAGGCCCCTTGCAGACGAGCGTGTCCGGATTAGGTCTGGATGCGTTGTGTCTGCGATCAGGGAAAATCGTGCGAGTAGGCCCGCAATTGCAGTCAGTTTTGACTGCGAACGTGTTCCGATGTTCAGTTTTTATTGTGCGGGTGCAATGCGTTTTGCACGCGCGTAATAAAAAAAAATGATTGTGGTACCCAGACTCGAACCCGGACTTCTTCACTGAAGTTCGGGTTTGGGTTAGGTGTTCTGTATATTTTATTATTTTTCCCTTATAACTGGTTATAAGGGAAAATAATAGCATTCTTAATACAGAATGCTTACAAAAATGTGGATTGAGGGGTTAAAAAAAAAAATATATAAAAATTGAACTCACCTTATCCGCTTATTCGCACAGCCGGCATCATCTTCTTTCTGGACCTGCCAAAGGATCTTTGATGACGCGGTGAGTGCGGTGACGTCAGCGCAGGTTCTGCTGAATGAGCGCGTGGTAAACGCGATTATGTCAAAGGTCCTTTGGCAGGTCCTGAAAGAAGAAGAAAGAAGATGCCGGCTGCGCAAACAGGATGAGGCGAGTTAATTTTTATTTTATTTTTTTAACCCCTCAAGCCACATTTTAGTAAGCATTCTGTATTCAGAATGCTATTATTTTCCCTTATAACCATGTTATAAGGGAAAATAATACAGTAAATTGACTTTTATTAATTTACTTACATCATCTCCTAGCAACCATGCGTGAAAATCGCACCGCATCCGCACTTGCTTGCGATTTTCACGCAGACCCATTCATTTCTATGGAGCCTGCGTTGCGTTAAAAAGGCAGAATATAGAACATGCTGCGATTTTCACGCAACGCACAAGTGATGCGTGAAAATCACCGCTCATCTGAACAGCCCCATTGAAGTGAATAGGTCCGGATTCAGTGCGGTTGCAATGCGTTCATCACCTCACGCATTGCACCCGCATGGAATTCTCGCCCGTGTGAAAGAGGCCTAAGGAGCTAAAACTATGGAATGGAAGCGCTCATCTACAGCTGCAAGTTTAACTACCAGATCTGGAGAACCTGAGGGAACTGGCTGAATCCCATGCCTGCTTACGCTGGGTTCACACCCAGGCGTACTCTGTTGCGCTCTGTATGCGCAATTGTATCGGGCGTTTACATACGCGGCTCCGAAAACAAGCAAACGCCCATTGTCGCGCGTTCCCGGATGTCTATATGCGGGAACGCGCGACATTGCGCCCCAAAGAAGCTCCTGTACTTCTTGGGGCGTAGGGAGTTTTACAGCGCATTCGTACGCGCTGTAAAACGCTCAAGTGTGAACCCAGCCTTATAGAGTTTCAGAAACAAAATCCGAAGGATGAAAGCATTGTCCAATCTAGTGTTCCAGGGTCTAGTGTAAGGCCTCTTTCACACGGGCGAGTATTTCGCGCGGGTGCAATGTGTGACAAACGCATTGCACCCGCACTGAATCCTGACACATTAATTTCAATGTGGCTGTGCAGATGAGCGTTGCGTGAAAATCGCAGCATGCTCTATATTCAGCGTTTTTCACGTAACGCAGGCCCCATAGAAATGAATGGGGCTGCGTGAAAATCGCATTGCATCCTCAAGCAAGTGCGGATGCAGTGCGATTTTCATGCATGGTTGCTAGGAGATGATGTAACTAGTAAATAGTGATGAGCAACCCAGGACCCCATTAAAGTAAATACATTGTATTATTTTCCCTTCTAACATGGTTATAAGGAAAATAATAGCATTCTTACTGCAGAATGGTAACTAAAATGTCCATTGAGGGGTTAAATAAAATAATAAAACTCACCTCAACCACTCAATCGCGCAGCAGGTATCGTCTTCTTTCTTCTTCCAGCAGGACCTGCGCTGACGTCATCGCGCTCACCATGTGGTGAGCACGACATCAGCGCAGGTCCTTTTACAGGTCCTGCTGGAAGAAGAAAGAAGACGATACCTTTTTTTTTTCACACGCGGGCAAAACGCATTGCACTCATGCGGAAAAAACTGAACAATGGAACACAGTCGCAGACAAAACTGACTGAAATCGCGTGCCTACTTGCGCGGGTTTCCCGCAATGCACCCTGAACGCATCCGGCCCGCAACGCCCTAAGGCCTCATTCACACAGATTTTTTTTCCCATGTTCCATCACATGGTGTATTATCTCCCCTGAGTGCCTAAGGGTCCACATACATGAAACTGGCTCCTGACAGACCGGGCCGATTTATAATAAGGGCTCATGCACACAAACATTTTTTGTCCGCATTCAATCCGTATTTTTTATGGGTCGGATGTGGACCCATTTACTTCAATGGGGCCTCAAAAGATGTGGACAGCACACCGTGTGCTGTCCGCAACCCTATATCTGCTCTGTCAAATCTGCAAAAAAATAGAACGTTTCCTATTCTTGTCCGCATTACGGACAAGGATAGGACTGTTCTATTATGGGCCAGATGTTACGCAAAATGAGGAAGGCACACAGCGGATATCTATGTTCTGTGGATACGCAATTAGCGACAGCAAAACAGGATAAGGTCGTCTGCATGAGCTCTAAGGAAGAGAATTGGGATCCATTATTTTAAGGGCTTATTCACACAACCGTATGGTCCCCGTGTCCGTGCTACGGACCACAAATAGCAGCCCGCAATTCACAGGCATCGGGGGGGGGGGGGGCCGAATCAATGACTTGAATGGGTCCGCGATCCACAAAATATGGCAAAAGAAAGGACATATCCCATCTTTTGTGGTGCCAAGGCACAGACCTGAATGCCCATGGAAGAGCGTATCGGAAGATAGGTCTCCGCAGCACAGAGTTCACACCGCTGGTGCTCATGTATTGCGGACCCACTGTTTACGGTCCACAACATGGGCGTGATGGCCATACGGTCGTGTGACTGAGCCCTAAGGAAACATCATGCAGTCACCGTTATTCTTTACATCAAACCTGCGTGGAATCAGCAGCGGATGTTCAGAAACAGAGGAAAACATAACCTTAGAGGGCATTCACATGACCCTGTCCGTTTTGCGAACCGTAAACCGCGGATCCACAAAGCATGGACATCGGCCATATGCATCCCGCATTTTCCCCTTCCGCTGGTCTCGCACCAAGTTACAAATTCCTATTCTTGTCCTCAAACCGGACCAGAATACGACATGCTCCATTCTGTTGCGGGGCCACTGAACGGACAAACAGATGTGGACATTTCATGGTGTGCTATCCACAACTTAAAATGAAGGAGTCTGCGTGCGATCCACAAAAAATACGGATCGGACGCAGGCCAAAAATACGATCATGTCAACGCTTGGCTATTTTTGGAACTCCCATAGAAAGGAACACAGCGTATGTGGTCTCATCTCTGTGACTCAACTGGGACCCACACCTATCTGAACGTTGGTTGTATATTCTAGCGATATGCCGCCAACATCTGAGATTATAAAACCACTTTAAAAGGGGTTATCCAATACCATAAACTGTCCCCATAGCGAATATACTTACCCTGCTCCCCCAACGCCGCTGCTGCTTCTCCCTGTGCGCAGATGAAAACATCTGGTGTCGGGGATGGGGGGGGGTTTGCAGCCAATGGCAGGCAGCGACGAGCCGCCCTAGCGTCACCCGCAATGCTAAGGAGGCTCGTCCCTGTCCCTGCCATTGTGGTCCCTTCTGTCAGACTATGATGATTATTTAAACCAGAGGGTAGGTGACCACTAAATTTTTGTGCTCAGATTGTTAAGCAGGCCGGAAAACCTCCAGCTAAGCATTTCCAGACTGCAGTGGCCAGCTAACACCTTGCCTTCAAGATACTCCGTGTACCAGACAGACTCCTTTCTGCCTTCCTCAAGCAGCAAACAGGAAGCCCGGCTCACATTCCAGGGGGATTATGTAACGCCCCTTACAGTACAGCATTAGCAGACAAGGATGATTGTTTGCTGGTGTGTCAGTAGCAGAGCAGCGGGCACAAGGGCCAAACCCAATTATTACTTAAAGCACAGGAAATGGTATCAGGTCAGGGCACCTATTGGCTTGTATGGATTATGCTGGTAGATGATGCACTAGCAATGCTTGGAGGGGAGAATACCTCCTTATTACGGCACTTTTTCTGCGAGATTGCATATACCCTAAAAAATAAATAAAATAAAAAACTCTGGCTGCCTCCAGATGAAAATCGGAATCATATCGAAGGACAGTATAGTCCATCAGACTCCATTGGCCGCTATCATATTGATTGAAGAGATTGTCCCATTATTCTACAACTTGAGCCACACACTATATCATGATATCACGGAGCGGGCTAGGTTTTTCTAAGTGATGGAATACAATAAAAGATATTACAATTGCGTATATTAACCATACATGTAACAGAGCTTGGCTAAACTGTTGCATATACACCAAAAAAGTAGAGCATCCGAGGATAAAATAAAGTGGTATCCAAGTGCCCCGGAGAGGAAGAGAGGACAAAGTCCTTAGCGACGAAGGTAGCAGACTGAGAGCCGTGTGGTCAGTCGAAAGAGTCATTTAGATACTTCTAAACTAACTGTCACAGTCCCTCAGATGACTGATATCAGGAAATCAAGGAGACTGGCTGAGCGCAGAGGAATCTAACAGCCTCCTTGATTTCTCTTGATTCAGTGTTGATAGGGTTAATGACCACTTCCCTTTTCTCAGCTGTTGCTCAGTGGTCATCACTTCTACCCTTTATAGTCTTACCCCACCCTTCTGACTATGCGGTAGATAGCTTAATTTGGGTTTGGCTGAGCTGGTGTGAGGTAGTCTCTGGTGTTCCTGCTCTACAGAAGTTAAGTGTCGCGTTTGTTTGTTATATTCCCTGTTTGTATCTGGGCCTGAGACAGAGACTTCCATTCGGCCATCTGGGGAGGAATGGGTTGTCTCTGGTCCTAACCTTATTATAGGGCCTTCTAGGGAAATAAGGGCCTAGGTATCGTGCATATGAATATTCCTATCTTCAGGGTCTATTCATATTGATAGGTAGATAGGGCCCAGATTAGGGTTGGTTAGGAGGGGACCTTTTTCTTCCCCTTCCCTCCTATGTTCAGTGTGGAGTTTTCCCCCCACACTGATCATGACACTGACAGTCCGATAAACCTTTTCAGACATTTTTTGGAGATTTTTTCTCAGATGTGAAGTTTTGTACTAAATAAGGGCTTCTGTCAAAAACATCAGAAAGAGAGATTCTGCAGGCGGGACTTTCGCCAATAAAAACAAAAACAGACTCCCAAATTGACCGAAATAGAACCCACTGACTATAATGGGGTCTATTATATGCCAAATCTGACATTTGACCATTATTTTCAGAGCAACAATGTTGAACTTAGCCCAAGATATAAGCATGTGGTTATCTAGGAGAAACCATAAAAACTTAATTTAACAATAGAAGACATGGACAGAAAGAGATGGAAGTGTGGAACCGTTGTAAACATTTCTAAAATGTAAAAATGTGCTTTGAAGTTTAAACTGCATTACATTCTGATATCTTAAGATATGTCCCTTCAGACACCGCTCTGTACATCTAGAATCCGTCAAGTTTGCTTGTCCTCCACTAGTTATGATTTTTGTACAAATACATACAAACTAATGTGCCTAAACTAAATAAAAACCCACATACACACACATTTATGGTCATAGTTCATAGTCTAGGCCTGTGATGGCTAACCTCCGACACTCCAGCTGTGGTAAAACTACAACTCCCAAGAAGCACACTTGCTTGGCTGTTCTCAGAACTCCACAGAAATGAATGGAGCATGCTGGGAGTCTTAGTTTCAACACAGCTGGAGTGACGGAAGTTATCCATCACAGGTCTAGGCCTATTTCAGATTTGGGAGGAATTCAGATGAACTTGGATCTAATCTGCTGCCCTTACTTGGAAAAAAGGACAATAACAGGATTGTCGAAGGCTTGGTGCAGACTGCATTCAACACCTCAATGGAAGACTGCCATATATATCACTAGACACCAGACACTGACTGCCATTGAAAAAAAAACATATACCGTAATGCTCTGTATATGTACCACCTCAACGAAAGTCAAATACACACTCTTTTGACCTTTGTGGGGTGAATGAAGCCCTATAGATATGCTTGATGTATACGCCAGGGGCTTTGTCTAAGGAGAGAAAAGTTGTGCACCACATGTACTGAAGGGAATCCAGTAAGCAATATATATTCTATCATGAATGGAAGTCCACCTCAGAAAAGGTGTATACCCTGAAGAGATCCTTCTTTCCTCAGTGTCAAGTTGTCTTCACACAAACCATAATTTGTAGTCATCGTCCACCAATGTGGTCATAGGCTTTATACAGTCTCTGTTTTGGTCTGTCTCCGGGTAGGGTGTTTCATACAAACTCAATGAGAAAGCTATAAAGCTGGGGCTATCACTGACAGGAAGAACCTGGAGCAAACGTACAAGTAAAGTGCTAACCATTGAGGTACCATGCTGCCATTTCTATGGCTGTATACAAATGAATGGACCAAAAGTAAAAAGTGTGGTGAGCATTTATGAAGACTTACTTTATACAGCCAATATTTGGGAGAAGCAGAGTGCAGGCTCCCTTCACAATCCACTAAGAATACAGGGCAATGTTCATGTGTAATGCTGATCTGTTTCCCTCGAGTTCAGTGAACCCTATAGTTGGATCTGGTTCAAAATCATGCACCGTGTGGCTGCAAAGCCTTCACGTGCATATCACAATGTACATGAGGTCTTACTCAACTGGCCAATGACAACACTGCACCTCTTTGAAAGGCGCATCCCTTTAGGACAGAGGTGCACAACCTGCGGCCCGGGGACCACATGCGGCCCTTGATACCATTCTGTGCGGCCCCCAACCATCTGGTAACAGACATGTATGCCTATGTCTTGTGGCTGCTCACATGTATTTTTCATGTATTTCTCTCATTAGATGGGAGTCCTGGAAGTGTAACTAGACATTAATGGTATATAATGTGTGTTCAATATGCCATAAGTACAATATTTCAGCTGTTAATACATGTTTAAATTTTAATTTCGGCCCTCGTCATTGGTTCAGTCTGGCAATGTGGCCCCCAACCAGGAAACGTTGTGCACCCCTGCTTTAGGACAATGTCCATGGAGAGTGACCACCATTGGAGCCCATTTCTTTCTGGAGAATGGTGCCAGTCTAGCTGTAGGGACCAAATAAATGGACTTCCCCGATGACAAATCTAAGACAAGCCTTAACTACTACATCAATGAGCGTTGGGGCAGCTATGACTATGGCTGTAGTTATAAGTTAACCAAAGAAGGTAAAAGAATAAACATTTTAAGAGGTGAAGTATTAAACCTGTCAGAGATAAGACAGGAATCTGAAGCTGACATAATCATCTGACACAACCTCACCTTTAGCTCACATGAAGCCACCACAATGTCACTCCAAGGGAGTACATACGCCAAGAGTAAAGAAATTCCACGATAACAAACACTCAGCCCCGGTTGTTTAAAGGGCATCTGTCAGCAGGTTTGTACCTATGACACTGGCTAGCCTGTTACATGTGCACTTGGCAGCTGAAGGCATCTGTGTTGGTCCCACGTTCTTATGTGCCCGCATGCTGCGCCCTCTCATTGATTGACAGGGTCAGACATGATGACGTATACACTGCCTGGCCCTGTCATACAGTTGTATGAGAGAGCAAAGCCTCTAGGTGCAACGGCAACGGCCCCATTGGTCCTAGACCTAGAGGATCATTTGCTTATTTTAAACATCATTTTTTCCTCAGTAATGCGGACACATATGAACATGGGACCAACACAGATGCCAATCGCACAGGTAACAGGTCAGCCAGTGTCATAGGTACAAATCTGCTGACAGATGCCCTTTAACGTAAAACGTGACTGGCAAATGAAGGGAAGGCTGAATAGGAATGGAGGATATGAGGCTCTTATAGCAGCAGTTTTACTTTACACCTGGATGGGCTGACATTAACAGGAGGTGATCAGCTTCCTATTATTCTCAATAAAGGAAATGTGTCACCAAATGTTTTTCTGCTAGTTAAAACCAGATAGCAACACACACCTTTTTTTCCTAATCAGTTGTTATTTTGCGATTGTAGATTTTTTGTCAATTCCTGAACATGATTATGGGGGCGGCCATCTTGCCTGAGCAGTTCTTAACAGCATTTAGAGATATGCTTTATAGCAGCCACCATGGGCCATAGACACAATGGACAGGAGCTGACTAGGACTTCTATCAGAAAGTTTTCTAGGCATGCTGTGTGACTTGTGCAGAGGTCAGGAGGGAGTAGATAAGCTGTGGTATCACTGTGAATAGTGGATCCTGTGTTATCTGTATAGATAAGTGCTATCATTCTAATCCTACCTCTGATTATAGGTAGATACCAGCAGTCAAATGATCTGTACAGAGAAATAATTGGTGCCTATTTTTACGCTTAGTGGCCACTGCAAAACCTGCAGGATTTTAGGAATTAAAAAAAAAAATATTGAAATGGAACACAACGTATGCAGGTAGCCTAAAAGGCCGTGCTCACTCCGACTCTTACTGGTTAGATTTGGCTTTTTCCGAGGGTCACGCGATCGGGCCATTGTATTTGATGGCAAAAAAAGCTAAGTGAACCTAAAAGTAGACAAAAGTAATGGTGCCAGGAGAGTGTGCTCCTAGTGACTACTCTTGGACCGGCACCAATCAGTATAGACACAGGGCTGACATCATCAGCGTTTGTCCATCCAAGACATAGGACAGGGGCATCTGACTACCAAGTCATGACTTACATTAGAACACCAGAGTAGGGCACCAGTGGTTAACTGCACATTCTGCATACAAAGTCAAGCGCTAAAACCAATGCTGCTCTCCATCCTGTAAGAGCACTGAAAAAGATCAATGATGTAATCTGTAGTGAAGATAATGTTCTTACCAGTGACTGTATTTTTGAGTTATAACCTCCCTTCTGAGTCTCATCTGTGTCATGTGACCAACACTTGTCTTTCCAACTGACAGGACAAGAAGTCAGTTACTTCTCTATTCATTCTTATAAGACTGAGGCTCCTATAGGAAAAGATAGAGAAACCGGCTTCCTGTCCACACATAAGATGCTGGGTTATTTGGAGTCAGAGGGCTGATCACATGACATAGGTGAGGATCAGAAGGGAGGGGATAACTCCCAAATACAGTCACTGGTAAGAAAACTACCTTTACTACAGTTCACATCTTAAAACTTTGTAACAGGTTTGAGAATAAAAATCTTTGTGGGAGTGCTTCTTTAAAAGGTGCACCCAATCTAGAAAAAGGGGTCGTTAACTAGACAACCATCAAATTAGCTGCGCAAATTGCCCATCGTGAAACGTTTAAGTTTTTTTTCCCGAGACTTTCTATAGATAGGTCATCAGTATCTGATTGGTGGGGGTCTGACACCCGGGATCCCCTCTGGTCAGCTGTTTGTGAAGGCACCGGAGCTCCTGTGAGGACCATGGCCTTCTGCTTTTCCTAGGACGAGTGACGTTATGTTCATGTGTCAAGTGGCCTAGGCAGAGCCCAGCCTCATAGAAGTGAATGGGTCCGAACGCGATACAACGTACAGCGCTGTGCTTGGTGAGCTGCGAGAAGGCCGCGAGACTCACAGAAGCACCGATGCCTTCTCAAACAGCTGATCGGCAGGGGTGACGGGGGTCTAGAGAATAGGTCATCAGTATAAAAATCTCAGAAAACCCTTTTAATTAGAGATGAGCGAACTTCTGTTTTAAGTTCGGCGTCTAAAGTTCGGGGGCGGGTTACCGGAGAATCCCGATCTGGAACCGGATATGGATTCCGACTTCCGTTGTGGTCCGTGGTAGCGGAATCAATAATGGCCGATTATTGATTCCGCTACCACGGACCACAACGGAAGTCGGAATCCATATCCGGTTCCAGATCGGGATTCTCCGCTAACCCGCCCCCGAACTTTAGACGCCGAACTTAAAACAGAAGTTCGCTCATCTCTACTTTTAATCATTTAAGCACCCACTATAAGGTATTCATTGAGCAAAAAAAACTAAAAAGTCATACCAAATGAAACTAGAGCTATGTCTGTCCGTCCGTGGATTCTCTTAATCATTGATTGCAAATAGAGTTAATTATTAGCGCACAGAATGTGTACGCCGGACAGAAGGTCCCAGAAATCTCACCAAGTGGATTATATCAACGCTCGTCATTTGCATTTCTCAAAAACGCCACACTTTACAGGCTAAGGCTACTTTCACACTAGCGTTTTTGCTGGATCCGGCAGGGTTCAGCAAAAACGCTTCAGTTACTGATAATACAACCATCTGCATCCATTATGAACGTATCTGGTTGTATTATCTTTAACATAGCCAAGTCGGAGCCGTCAAGAACTCTATTGAAAGTCAATGGGGAACGGATCAGTTTTCTAATGTGTCAGAGTTAAACGGATGCGTCCTCATTGACTTGCATTGTGGGTCATGACAGATCCGTCTTGCTCCGCATCCCATGACGGAAAGAAAACCACAGCGTGCTGCGGTTTGCTCTCCGGTATGAGAACGCAACCAAACGGAAGGAATGCATTTTGGAGCATTCCATTTTTTTCAGTTACGTTTTGTCCCCAATGACAATGAATGGGGAGACAAAACGGAAGCGTTTTTTTTTTTTTTTTTCCAGTATTGAGGCCCTATGACAGATCTCAATACCGGAAAATAGAAACGCTAGTGTGAAAGTAGCCTTACAAACAAACAGCAGCCTATTTCACAAGCGCAAAGATTTTTAAAATCATAGGTGTCAGAATATTACATTGCGGGCGCTAAGAATTTTAGAAAGGTGGCTTGTCCTCCTAGGTCACGCCCAGAGCTAGTGGGTCACACAATGCATTTGGCAAGAGGACACTTGGTTTTTGTTACATCAATTGTCATACTGTCCCCCAAATCTCCAGTGAGGATGAACGACGATCCCCCTTAGCTTCTTCGGTGATGCAACCGATGCACAAAATAAACATAAGCGTCAGCTACAACCTTCAGGAGGCATCTCAATACCTTCCTATGATCCTGGAAGTCATCATGTGAGCAAGGCTTTATATCCTGTGTGTGACAGTAATCACTCATTCAAGTCCAGTACCAGCAAACCGCAGTTGGCTTACATCTACTGGTGGCAACGGGACCCTTGACCAGCTATACAACCACATATCACAAGTTTTGACAAACGACAGGAACTCGATAGGCAAAGTAATGTGCCCTCCAAACCAGACAAAGGGATCTTTC
Source organism: Bufo gargarizans (assembly GCF_014858855.1). Classification (NCBI taxonomy): domain Eukaryota; kingdom Metazoa; phylum Chordata; class Amphibia; order Anura; family Bufonidae; genus Bufo; species Bufo gargarizans. The sequence continues at coordinate 34,707,077 of NC_058088.1, read as the reverse complement.
CGTAAAGTTTCTTCCATTAATTTAACCCCATAAACACTATTGCACAATATATGCAGCAATAGAGAAGGGACAGACGTAGATCTGTAGACCATGGCGGTCGTATCGTCCCATGTAGGAGCCTATCAGCCTCCTCTTAGTCTGAAATTCTCATACATCAATGGAAAACAGGGTAAAAAGTTAGGCGTCATGGCAAATCTGTACACGCCTTAGCTTAACTTCTTCAATAGTTATAATATAAAACACGCAGTCCAAATATTTGAAAAAGATGCACAATTCTCCTCATTTTTCCTACTACTACTTCTTAGGTCCTGCTTCATCTCCCATGACCGTACAAGCATCACGGAGAACGACCGCAAATAGGAGCCATAAATAATGAAAGCATGACCAACCCTATACAAGTAGTATAAGTATACCATGCAAAAAAATGTTCTCAATGTGGCTCCTGACTGGTCCATCAGATAGTGGTATGGTCTCATAGTGGTATGGTCCATACTACTTACTCAGCAGAAGTTGATCATATCATTTTGGGACTGTAAGCAACTGATGCATTGCACCTACAGCTGCATAATACTGAGGACTCCATGCAGACTCATTGAGGGTCAATGCCAGAGGTAAGAGCAGCTTCCCACAGGAAAGGTCCAGCCATGCACCCAGCCAACTAATACAAAGGAAGCTGAGACTTACAGAAAGTGTGTCCTCCCTTTGCAGCCAGTCCCAGGTGTCCAGCTCCAGCCTGCACCCTGTCTCCAGCCTTCACCTCCTCTCCCCACAGCCAGCTCACAGCTCACAGCCCAGCACTGCTCCAGCCAGGATCCCAGCACTCCTAGCTCCGCCCCTTCACTCCCAGCACTGGCGGCCGCCCTGGTCATCCCTGCGCTCCGATTGGCCGCTCTAGCTGTCAGTCCGTCTCCCAGCGGCCTGCTGATTGGACGCTTTCAGCAGACTTTTTTTTTTTTTTTAAGGGTGGGGGCCGCGAGCTGAAGAATGGCTTGTATTGTGTGTGCGGCATTGGGAGTAATGTATAGGTTATAATGTATGGAGGGGGGGTCACCTCACGTGGTCCCGGGAGTTGTCACCCGTGGACAGTGAGGGTCAGACACGTTTTGGCTTCATAGTATCTTTCCTCTAATGTCACTTCTTCTGAATAAAGTACAATAAAATCCTTCATGTAATGTATTTACCTCAGAAACCTGCCCAATACAACACCAGCGCCTTGGGGAAGTCAGTCATGGGGTAATATAGTCCCTTTAACCCTTTCAGGAGCAAGGTTCTGGGATTTATTAAAATGTTTTGGAAATTGACAAGAATTGTATAAAAAAAAGTCAATTTTTTTCTTTTTTTTTAACTTTATTGTGAGAATAAATCAATTAAATTTACCACACAAAATAATCCTGTAGTGATGCACTAAGTGGGCTCTGTTCACACTCGTGTTCTTGTGGCCGCTGTTTATAAAGGAAGTTACATCGCTGTGCCGGATCCGTCGGACGGACCCACAATGGCTTTCAGACTGTCCGTCATTTTGACGGGGAAAATTGGCGCTGCATGTAGCCATGTTTGTCCTATCAAAAAGATCTTTTGTTGCCTCTGTAAATTGCGGATCCGTAAACCGGTCGTTTGTGATCCGCAATTTGCAGCCACTGTGATAGAAAATGTCTATTCTTGTCTGCGATTGCGGACAAGAATAGGACATGCTCTGCCTTTTTTTTTTTTGCGGGCCCGCGGAACGTGACTACGGCTGCGGACAGCACACGGTGTGTTGTCCGCATCTTTTGAAGCCCCATTGAAATGAATGGGTCCCGCACTCGTTCTGCAAAGTTGCAGAACGGATGCAGAGCCAGAATTACGGACGGGTGAATGGACCCTTAATAAGGGGTCGTGCCAGGATTTCAAGTTAGCCCCGTATCCCCAGGATAAGGCTAGTTTCACACTAGCGCTCGTGAGATCCGGCGGGCTGTTCCTGCGTGCAGGAGTATTTTTCTGGCCAATTCTCGGCATCTTTGCCGGATTTCTGCCGGATCTCCACTGGTCCCCATTATAGTCAGTGTATCGATGCCGGATACAGAGAGATCAGGCAGGCTGCTCCCTAAATACTGCTTGTCTAGTGTTTGTGTAATTTTATACCATTTATATAGTTGATAGATGTTAGACTGAAAATCAGAGCGATCTAGTACTGACAAGACATTTATCCGGTTTTGGCTACATTCACTCGACCACACCGTCACACGTCCGTTTTGAGAACAATGGTAGTCTATGGAGGTGTTCACACGGCCAGTCAACAATGACGTCAGAAAATAAAACATGGTCTATCATGTCCATTTTCACTGACCGACAGCCCGTGGTGTACAATTGATCTAGACCGTTTTTAACATTCGCCAGTGAAAAAAAGCCTGTTAAAACTGACAGTTTACTCGTTACAAGGGATGTTTTTTTCACCCTCATGTGAATGAAACCTTAGGAAATCCTGAGTGATCTGAACATCCGGCTGTGCTCCTGACTGATGCATTTCATACACATTGTAGCTAAAGCTCTCTACAGAGGATATAATTGTAGCAACCAGACTGCTGGTATAGGACTACACGACCAGAGGGCAGGTATAGGACTACACAATCAGAGGCCAGGTATAGGACTACGCAGCCAGACGGCTGGTATAGGACTACACGACCAGAGGGCAGGTATAGGACTACACGATCAGAGGCCAGGTATAGGACTACACGACCAGAGGGCAGATATAGGACTACACGACCAGAGGGCAGGTATAGGACTACACAATCAGAGGCCAGGTATAGGACTACACAATCAGAGGCCAGGTATAGGACTACACAATCAGAGGCCAGGTATAGGACTACACAGTCAGAGGCCAGGTATAGGACTACACAGTCAGAAACCAGGTATAGGACTACACAGTCAGAGGCCAGGTATAGGACTACACAGTCAGAGGCCAGGTATAGGACTACACAGTCAGAGGGCTGGTATAGGACTACACAGTCAGAGGGCTGGTATAGGACTACACAGTCAGAGGGCTGGTATAGGACTACACAGTCAGAGGGCTGGTATAGGACTACACAGTCAGAGGGCTGGTATAGGACTACACAGTCAGAGGGCTGGTATAGGACTACACAATCAGAGGCCAGGTATAGGACTACACAATCAGCCGGCTGGCATAGGACTACACAATCAGCCGGCTGGCATAGGACTACACAATCAGCCGGCTGGCATAGGACTACACAATCAGCCGGCTGGCATAGGACTACACAATCAGCCGGCTGGCATAGGACTACACAATCAGCCGGCTGGCATAGGACTACACAATCAGCCGGCTGGCATAGGACTACACAGCCAGACGGCTGGCATAGGACTACACAGCCAGACGGCTGGCATAGGACTACACAGCCAGACGGCTGGCATAGGACTACACAGCCAGACGGCTGGCATAGGACTACACAGCCAGACGGCTGGTATAGGACTACATGACCAAAGGGCTGGTATACGACTACACCAGTGTTTCCCAACCAGAGTGCCTCCAGCTGTTGCAAAACTACAACTCCCAGCATGCCTGGACAGACAAAGGCTGTCCAGGCATGCTGGGAGTTGTAGTTTTGCAACAGCTGGAGGCACACTGGTTGGGAAACACTGGACTACACGATCAGAGGCCAGGTATAGACTACACAATCAGCCGGCTGGCATAGGTCTACACAGCCAGGCGGCTAGTATAGGACTACACGACCAGACGACTAGTATAGGACTACACGACCAGACGGCTGGTATAGGACTACACAATCAGAGGCCAGGTATAGGACTACACAATCAGAGGCCAGGTATAGGACTACACAATCAGACAGCTGGCATAGGACTACACAGTCACAGTTCTGGTATAGGACTGCACAGAGGGCTGGTATAGGACTACACAATCAGACGGCTAGTATAGGACTGCAGAATCAGAGGGCTGGTATAGGACTACAGAATCAGAGGGCTGGTATAGGAGTGCAGAATCAGAGGGCTGGTATAGGACTGCAGAATCAGAGGGCTGGTATAGGACTGCAGAATCAGAGGGCTGGTATAGGACTGCAGAATCAGAGGGCTGGTATAGGACTGCAGAATCAGAGGGCTGGTATAGGACTATACAACCAGAGGGCTGGTACACAGGTCACAGCACATATACAGATGACACAGCAAGACTCATCAGATGGGGAGTCCATTCAACAACCGTATATTTGAGTCCGCATTCATTCCGCAATTTTGCAAATCAGATGCGGACCTAGTCATTTCAATGGGGCTGCAAAAGATGCAGACAGCACACTGTGTGCTGTGCGCATCAGTACTTCCGTTCCACGGCCCTGCAAAAAAGATAGAACATGTGCTATTGCTGACAAGAATATGCATTTTTTACCGTATGGCTGGCTGTTCCGTTCCGCAAAATGCTGAATGCGCGCAGTCGGTATCTGTGTTTTGTGGACCAGAAAAGCGTATATGGTTGTCTGATTGAGCCCTAAACAACACTCCTTAATAGGGAAAAAATCTGCTGCAAAAATCAGAGACTTTCAGGTTTCAGGTACTTTCAGGTTTTTGCCTTGATTTTGCTTGCCGTAGAGGCTTTAGCCCCATTCAGTGAGACAAATCCACGTGTGGACACCCAGCAGATGATGGTCAACAATCTGAGGTGGATTCCACGCACCTTTCAATGCTGAAATCTGCACACAAAATCCACCACGTGAATAAATCCTTAGTAGCCTGGATGCTCTGTCAGTATCTTCAGACTACACAGCCACACTTCTGTCACAGGGGGCGCTCCAGACTACACAGCCACACTGCTGTCACAGGGGGCGCTCCAGACTACACAGCCACACTGCTGTCACAGGGGGCGCTCCAGACTACACAGCCACACTGCTGTCACAGGGGGCGCTCCAGACTACACAGCCACACTGCTGTCACAGGGGGCACTCCAGACTACACAGCCACACTGCTGTCACAGGGGGCGCTCCAGACTACACAGCCACACTGCTGTCACAGGGGGCGCTCCAGACTACACAGCCACTCTACTGTCACAGGGGGCGCTCCAGACTACACAGCCACACTGCTGTCACAGGGGGCGCTCCAGACTACACAGCCACACTGCTGTCACAGGGGGCGCTCCAGACTACACAGCCACACTGCTGTCACAGGGGGCGCTCCAGACTACACAGCCACACTGCTGTCACAGGGGGCGCTCCAGACTACACAGCCACACTGCTGTCACAGGGGGCGCTCCAGACTACACAGCCACACTGCTGTCACAGGGTGCGCTCCAGGCTACACAGCCACACTGCTGTCACAGGGGGCGCTCCAGACTACACAGCCACACTGCTGTCACAGGGGGCGCTCCAGACTACACAGCCACACTTGTCATAGGGGGCGCTCCAGACTACACAACCACACTGCTGTCACAGGGGGCGCTCCAGACTACACAGCCACACTGCTGTCACAGGGGGCGCTCCAGGCTACACAGCCACACTGCTGTCACAGGGGGCGCTCCAGACTACACAGCCACACTGCTGTCACAAGGGGCGCTCCAGACTACACAGCCACACTGCTGTCACAGGGGGCGCTCCAGACTACACAGCCACTCTACTGTCACAGGGAGCGCTCCAGGCTACACAGCCACACTGCTGTCACAGGGGGCGCTCCAGACTACACAGCCACACTTGTCATAGGGGGCTCTCCAGACTACACAGCCACACTGCTGTCACAGGGGGCGCTCCAGGCTACACAGCCACACTGCTGTCACAGGGGGCGCTCCAGACTACACAGCCACACTGCTGTCACAGGGAGCGCTCCAGGCTACACAGCCACACTACTGTCACAGGGGGCGCTCCAGACTACACAGCCACTCTACTGTCACAGGGAGCGCTCCAGGCTACACAGCCACACTGCTGTCACAGGGGGCGCTCCAGAATACACAGCCACACTGCTGTCACAGGGGGCGCTCCAGGCTACACAGCCACACTGCTGTCACAGGGGGGTGCTCCAGACTACACAGCCACACTGCTGTCACAGGGGGCACTCCAGGCTACACAGCCACACTGCTGTCACAGGGGGCGCTCCAGGCTACACAGCCACACTGCTGTCACAGGGGGCACTCCAGGCTACACAGCCACACTGCTGTCACAGGGGGCGCTTCAGACTACACAGCCACACTACTGTCACAGGGGGCGCTCCAGACTACACAGCCACACTACTGTCACAGGGGGCGCTCCAGGCTACACAGCCACACTACTGTCACAGGGGGCGCTCCAGACTACACAGCCACTCTACTGTCACAGGAAGCGCTCCAGGCTACACAGCCACACTGCTGTCACAGGGGGCGCTCCAGACTACACAGCCACACTTCTGTCACAGGGGGCGCTCCAGGCTACACAGCCACACTGCTGTCACAGGGGGGTGCTCCAGACTACACAGCCACACTGCTGTCACAGGGGGCGCTCCAGGCTACACAGCCACACTGCTGTCACAGGGGGCGCTCCAGACTACACAGCCACACTGCTGTCACAGGGGGCGCTCCAGGCTACACAGCCACACTGCTGTCACAGGGGGCGCTCCAGGCTACACAGCCACACTGCTGTCATAGGGGGCGCTCCAGGCTACACAGCCACACTGCAGTCACAGGGGGCGCTCCAGACTACACAGCCTCTTTGCTATTATAGAGGGAATTCCAGACTACACAGCTAGACCACTGGTATTGGGGGGCTCCAGGCTGTTATAGGGGCCTTTGAGACTACTCAAGCACTTTAATGGCAAACTCCATTGCAATTACTAAATTAAAGGGGTTCTCTGGGCTTTTAATATTGATGAGCTATCCTCAGATCGGCGGGGGTCCAACTTACAGCACCCCAGCCAATTATGTCTATGAAGGTAAGGCGCGCGAGTAGTGACAGATCTAAGCACTTTTATAATAGAAGGGGGATCCTGCAAGGTAAATCCTGTCCCATTGACTCCCCTTGATTATTTTTTATGCAATAGAAGAAAAATGCATTTCACTAAGTGGAGGTTCAGTGACAGCATTTACAGCTATCCACCTCTGTAAGGCTGCTCATCCAAGGCTCCTATTTCTTATTGATCTGTATTGGGGTTAAGTCAAGAGAGATCTTAATTATTTTCGTTTCCACAAATAGATGACCTGTTTCCATGTGACAGAGGAGAATAATACAATAGTCAGGAAATGAGTCAAGAAAAGCACGATTCCTGCATTGTTAATCGATGTCTGACGTACTGTTACTATACCAGAGTGACTTGTAGACATCAGCCTAGGAGGGACATTGATTTTACACATTATGGCAGATATATACATACAGAAAATGGTTTGGTAAATGCAAATGCTTTTATTGGATTATTGTAGTCTGTGGTGAGAAGTACTGGGAGATCCCTGCAAAACATCAGGAACAGAAATAAGCTTGGGAAAGGGGCAAAAATATCCGTGGTGGATGACAAGCCCCATTAGGAAAAAAGATGATGGATGATGAGTGTATTGACCATTAACATGCTCAGTGCATGGCTGCTTGCACTTATCATTAGAGAAGTGTCTTAAGCCTCATGCAGACGTCTATGGAACACGGACTGTGAGATACCGGGCTGGAATCCTGCTGAGTGCAGGAGCGCACGGCGTCATTGATTGCTATGACGCCATGCGCTTCGTGCCGCCGCTGCTGTACAGTAATACACTCGTGTAGATAATATAAGTTTATTACTGTACAGCAGCGGGCGCACAGTGTCATAGAAACCAATGACGCCGTGCGCTCCTGCACTCAGCAGGAATCCAGGCGGGTATCTCACGGTCCGTGTTCCACGGACGTCTGCATGAGGCTTTAGGGAATCAATGGCTAGAAACAACTCTTTAGACCCCTGAGTCATACAGCCTGTTCAAAGGCATCGTGTTAAAGGGGTATTCCAGCCCAAGACATTTATCACCTAATGTATAGGTGATAAATATTAAATCTGAGATCGGCAGATTCTGTCGCTTCCATTGAGTTTGAATGGAGCAGCAGCCACATGCTTGACCACAGGTCCGTTCAAACTTCGTGCCTCGGTCATGTAGCAGGGGTTGGGGATCAGTGGTTAAGCCTCAGCAATCAGGTAGATGAGCAGTGATTTATATGACTGTCCCTCTCTGTAAACTGCTTTTTTTAAAGTTAACCTGTCACCATAAAATTCTGTGTACTCTGCAGGCAGCATGGTATAGAGCAGGAGGAGCGGAGCAGATGGATATATATTATATAGTATTGTGGGTAAAGATTCAGTAACATTTGTAATTTATACATTTAAGGGCTCATGCACACATGGCCCTTGCCCGGCTGTTCCATGCATTGGGGACCGCAATTTGCCGCCCCCAATGCACGGGCAACATCCGTGCGGATTCTGCAGATAGATCCAGACTCATTCAACTTGAATGGGCCCGTGATCTGTCCGCACCGTAAAACAATAGAACATGTTTGATTTTTTTGCGGTGCGGAGGCACAGAGAGAAACCCCACGGAAGCACTCCCGGATTGCGGGCCACAATACGGGCACGGCTGGGGAATGAGCTCTTAGGCTAGGTCTACACGACGACATTTGTCGCGCATATTTTGTTGCACTAATGTCGCGCGACAATTTTTATAATGGCAGTCTATGGTGTCGCACTGCAACATGCGACATGCTGCGACGCGACAGTCGCAGAAAATCCATTCGAGATGGATTTTTCTGCGACTGTCGCGTCGCAGTCGCAGCATGTCGCATGTTGCAGTGCGACACCATAGACTGCCATTATAAAAATTGTCACGTGACATTAGTGCAACAAAATGTCGCGCGACAAATGTCGTCGTGTAGACCTAGCCTAAATGTTCGGGCCAGTTATTGCCAGTGACAGTTTGTATGAACGCTCTTTAGCAATAATGTGGCGGTGTAAAGGTGACAGTCAACCCTTGTTCATCAGTTAATAGGATCGTTTGTGCGGACACCTAAATCATCAGCAGATCATGGTGTATGGAGACGAACAATGGCATTAGCGATCATTCCTCCCCATACTGTAGAAGGGGGATGGAATCCCTGCATGTAAATGCAGCGTTCTCCTTCGCTGATGAGCAGGCACTTGTCAGGAAGGAGGGCTTCCTTCCTGACAGTCGTCTTCTCCGTCGGCCCATGCAAAGGGACCTTAAGGCCTATTTCACATGTCAATGGAGTCTCAATGGACCGCTCACATATAAATTGACTTTAAAGTGTATATTCACACATCAATGGTTTTTCGTGGACCTTGGATCTTTGGTGACACCATGGAAGCATGACCTATTTTGTCCATGATTATAGATCCCTCAAGCACATTATAGTCTATGGGTCTGTGAAAAACACGGACACAACATGGAAGTCATCCAGGTTTGGTCAATGGTTTTAATGAATTGTTGGTAGTAACCAATTTTCAGCCTGTCAGTGTCAGTGGAATATGGATGACACATGGAGGGCAAAACACAGACACATCGACCAAACACGGATTCTTCATGGACAGCTACACGGATGTAACACTGACCGTCTTGTCATGGATGTTATCACGGATGTGTTAAAGAGGCCTAAGTGTGTATACAGAGATAGCTGTCATTCACAGATAGCTGTACACAGAGTGGCTTTAAAGCCTGTATTAGACTGGCAGATTTCCTGCCAGATGATTGCTAACAATCATTTGTAGTAATGCTCGTTAGCGATCATTTGGCAGTGTAATACTGCCAGCAATTACCCGATGAACAAGCAAACGTTCCATCATCTGGCACTCCAAATCTTTTCACAGGTTTAAAAATTATTGTTTGCAAGTGGCAGATCATAGTGTGTCGACACGATCTGCTGCGTCACTGATTCAGTATAGGGAAATGCGATGGTATAGCGATCGCTCCTCCCTATACTGAGAAGTAGTGATGGACGAACATCTGCCGGGGCAGTTCGCGAATGCCATCAAATGTTCGCGAACTGCAAGTTTGCGGCGGGTCCCATTCATTTAACCTTCAGCTCATATTTGCAGCCAAGAAATATTTACTAGAAGTGCACAAATAGTCCCACAACATGGACAGTGACATACCAGATGTATTATTCGAATTTGTGATCTCCATTCATTATTTTTTTCAATGCGAAATATCGGCAATATAATTTACACGTACGCGCATGCGCAAATGCACTATACAATACCCAAATGCACTATAAACAAAGTATATTGGTATATAACACCCCGCTTCAATCAGATGTTTGGGGGGACGACTGGTATAGCACACCAGTAGAAATTATTTGTTCTAATAACACTTGTCCCTCTATATACCTGCAGTATCGCAGCAGAACCGCACACAACTGCCGCACAATACAAATGCACTATAATATACTCTCTAACATAGAAAGTATATTATAACATTGTACACGGAAAGAAATTCATCAGAATATACATAAAGATAAAACATAACCTTTAATAATGTTACTATGAGGGTCCATTCACACGTCCGTAAGTGTTTTACGGATCCGCAAAACGCGGACACCGGCAATGTGCATTCTGCAATTTGTGGACCGCACATCGCCGGCACTATAATAGAAAATGCCTAATCTTGTCTGCAATTGCGGACAAGAATAGGACATGTTCTATTTTTTTGCGGAAACGGAAGCACAGATGCAGAAGTGCGGATCCGCAAATGCGGATGTGGACAGCACATTCTGGCCCATTGAACATGAATGGGTCTGCACCCGTTCCGCAAAATTGCGGAACGGATGCGGACCCATTTTGCGGATGTGTGAATGGAAAAGATATCCCTCAAAATGAAAATAAATAAAATTATTAAAGTTAAAGCATAGATGTGGTAGGCAATAACAAGTGCTCGGCGGCACTAAATCAGGTGCTCGGCGGCACTAAATCAGAAACCATATGTCCTACCACAATCCGGGGGGTTCCAGTGCACATCCATGAATCCCGGAGGGAAAGCAAAAACATCTATCCCTGGGCTAGATGATGATGTGGTATTGAAGGACAGGGTGGGCAAAGAACTGTCCCTGGTAGCCTAACCACAGACCACCCGCCCTGATAAGAGCGACCCTGTCCGGAACCTTACCCTATATAAAAATGGCCCTAGTAAGCCCCTAGCCCCTAGGCCCCTGACTTCCAGGTAATCAGTATATAGATCTATGTGTTTTTGACTCATTATAAAAGTATATTATAAGTATATCACACAGGGGCGTACATGGAAATCACTGGGCCCCATAGCAAGAATCGAAATTGGGCCCCCATTCCCCGTTTATAGCCCCTCCCACTACCCATTCCAGGCCTCTCTCTTTGTTCCATGAACTATTCTTGCTGCTGCGTTTTATAATTTATGCCTTCAGGGCCGGATTGGGATTACAAAACAGCCCTGGCACACAAAATAGGTATAATAGATGCAGTATGTACAGATGTATAGAGTATATAGCAGAGTACTGATATGTGAGGTACAAGGTATAATAGATGCAGTGTGCACAGATGTATAGAGTATACAGCAGTGTACTGTTATGTGATGTACGAGGTATAATAGATGCAGTGTGCACAGGTATATAGTATATACAGCAGTGTACTGATATGTGAGGTACGGGGTATAATATATGCAGTGTGTACAGGTATATAGTATATACAGTAGTGTTCTGATATGTGAGGTACGAGGTATAATAGATGCAGTGTGTACAGATATATAGTATATACAGCAGTGGACTGATATATGAGGTACGACCTGTATTTTATACCTCATACCTCATGTCAATACACTGCTGTATTTACTCTATACCTCACATATTACACTTCCGTATATACTATATACCTGTACACACTGCATATATTATACCTCCTACCTCACATATCAGTACATTGCTGTAGATACTATATATCTGTACATATTGCATCTATAATACTGTGTAATATTTGCAGTGTATGTGTATATATATATATATATATATATATATACACACACACACACACACAGAGCAGTGTATTGATGTGAGATATACAAGGTATAATACTATAGATGCATTGTTTACAGAAATAAGTGGTCAGTTATACATTATGGTCACTGTGTGTGTGAGGTACGTGAGGTAGTGGTCACTGTATCTGTCTGAAGTATTATACATGAGTGAGCAATGAGTAAAAACAGGGCATGGGGGGGGGGGTAAATGATGAGAAGTGGAGGGCCTCTCTTACCATTCCATTCCAGTCTGTATGGATCAATGCAGAGCTGATTGTGAACCTCTAATACTTGCTGTTAGGGGTTGAAGGACCTGTGATGATGTCATCATAGGTCCGGATCCTTTCAAAACTAGAAACTACACCATTTTTGGTACAGTTTTTTTGCTACATCCTGCAGGACCTGTGATGTTGAAGATTATTTCATCACAGGTCCTGGCAGATGCACTGTTCTAACCTGGGAACTACACTTTACACTGTGCAGTTCCCTTACAGGACCTGTGATGACATCATCAAAGGTCCATTAGCTTTAGAAAGATAGACAGCAGTAATTTGGGGTCTCTCTCCTCCACTGCGGGCCCCTCTTCCCCACGGGCCCCATAGCAGCTGCGTGATCTGCCTATATGGTAGGTACGCCACGGATATCGCACCCCTCTGTGTATCACACCTATCGATAGCACACCTATACCAGTCCTTAAAATTACTTTTGTGGCCCTATTAGCTAGTGTTTTGTGTCCCTAACAGTCTGTCCCTGCTCCACACAGCAACCTCTCCCTACACTGGCAAAACACTGAATGTAAAATGGCTGCCAGATCAGGTTTATTTATAAGGTAGGGGGGGTGTCCATGCGCTGAAACGTCTCAATTGGCTGTCCTGTACCACCTGATGGATGTGTCATGGGTCAAAGTTCTTCATAATGTAAAAGAATATGGCGGGCGCAAATTTCTCCATATGTTCGCAAAGTTCGCCGCAAAACGACCGCCGGGCGAACCGCAAGGCCATCTCTACTGAGGAGGAGATTGCTGCATGTGAATGCTTCCTTCCCAACAATCGCCGGCAGAATTGGGCTGTCTAATACACCCTTAAGTACTGAAAACGTAAAAATAAAAATTAATAAATTACAAGTTTTTCTGTATCTTTTCTAACAAAACTATGTATCAATCTGCTCAGCTCCTCTTGCTCTATAACACGCTGCCTGCAGACTCCATTACATTTTGTGCTGACAGGTTCTCTTCAAAGGCTATATGCCTTCTGGGACATTTTTTTAATGATAGTTTCTTACTCATTTTGGGGTAAAATCATTTTTTTCAACTAGTCTCTATTAAAAAGTGTTCAGCCTGTTTGAAAGCTGTGATTTTCTATTTTCTTTCAATCCCGTCAGCTGATGACTCACATATGTCACGTGCCGAAAGGCCCAAGGCATGCCTCCGGGATGTCATGCAAATAGGACACAGCAAAACAGACCAAGGACCCACAGAGAACTTTATTACAAGTGTATTAAAAGCACATGACAGTAGGCAGGTGGGCAATAGTGGTAGTACTACCACAGAACCAAATGCACAATAGACCAGAGGCAAAACCCAGAGAGCCCCGTTCTTCACAGAGCCCCTGGTGGTAGGGATGAACTAGGCCGAGGGGCTCACTGGTCGCACCTCCAGGAAGGTGCCGGTACACTTAGCCCCTACCTGCAGAGAACCACACAGTTGCAAGCACCAGCGGAACAGACAGTAACAGAACGGGAACCCATACAAATACCAGACATGGAACAGACACAGAAGCAGATGCCTGGACCCCAAGCAGAAAGAAAGCATGGCGGTCTCAGGTAGAGCTGCACACAGACAAGAGATTCCCCCTCCGGGGAAGCCAGGGACCCTCTCATGAAGGCAGGACAAACATGGGACAGGAACAGAAGCAGAAAGGAACTACAGGCAGACAAGAACAGACAAGGATAAGAAGCAGTAGACACTGCCAGGCAGGACAGAGGACAGAATAATATCATACAGGGCAGGTACAGATAAGAAAGGATAAAACATCAAACACCATCACAGAACAGGTACTGTACAGAAGATAAGACAAGGCAATAACAACAAACGCCAATGAAATACCAGGCGACACCACACAGAAGGATAGATGGAAAGAACCCCCTGGGTCAGCAGCGAGGCAATACACCCAGCAAGACACAGGAAGGACTGACCTCAGGCTCCACAGCTTACAGGTGGAAATAGTTAGATAACCAGGGCACCAGATAGCCAAACCCAGGCACAGATCAGGGAAAGTTAACCCCATCAGGACAGGAGTACAGAACCACAAAACACACAGGCTGCAGTACAGGACTTTGCCCCTGGCAACCAGCATACACAGAGACCACCGCAGCCAGTACGTGTAATGCCCCCAAGTGGCATTACCACTTCTACACACTGCTTATGTCTGTATATGCAATAACTATTTCATCTTATGTCTTTATTGCAGGTCCTTCATGTAGTGTGTATTTCTTCTTATGCATTTGTATTATTCATGTAATAACCTGGTTCCCCAGAGGGTGGCAGCAGACTTGGCAGTGCTACTTTACAGAGGGTGGAACCTGGCTTTCCAGCTCTCTTAGGCCCCTTTCACACGGGCGAGAATTCCGTGCGGGTGCAATGCATGAGGTGAACGCATTGCACCTGCACTGAATCCGGACCCATTCACTTCAATGGGGCTGTGTACATGAGCTGTGATTTTCACGCATCACTTGTGCGTTGCGTGAAAATCGTAGCAAGCTCTATATTGTGCGTTATTCACGCAGGCCCCATAGACGTGAATGGGGCTGCGTGAAAATCGCAAGCATCCGCAAGCAAGTGCGGATGCGGTGCAATTTTCACGCACGGTTGCTAGGAGACGATCGGGATGGGGACCCGATCTTTATTATTTTCCCTTATAACATGGTTATAAGGGAAAATAATAGCATTCTTAATTCAGAATGCTTAGTAAAATGTCCATTGAGGGGTTAAAAATAATAAAAAAATTTAACTCATCCCATCCACGTGATTGCGTAGCGGATCTCCTCTTCTTTCTACTTTCTTCAGGACCTGGCTAAAGGACCTTTGATAACGTCATTGCGCGCATCACATGGTCCATGTGATGGACCATGTGATGGGCGCAGTGACGTCATCAAAGATCCTTTAGCCAGGTCCTGAAGAAAGTAGAAAGAAGAGGAGATCCGCTACTCGATCAAGTGGATGGGGTGAGTTAAATTTGTTTATTATTTTTAACACCTCAATGGACATTTTACTAAGCATTCTGAATTAAGAATGCTATTATTTTCCCTTATAACCATGTTATAAGGGAAAATAATAAAATCTGCAGAACACCTAACACGAACTTCAGTGAAGAAGTCCGGGTTCGGCTCTGGGTACCAAACATGCCGATTTTTCTCACGCGTGTGCAAAACGCATTAAAATGCTTTGCACTCGCGCTTAAAAATTTAGCATTTTCTCGCAGTGCACCCGCATCTTGTCTGGCCCCTTTCCCACACGGGTGCAATGCGTGATGTGCACTCATTTCACCCGCACTGAATCCTGACCCATTCATTTCAATGGGTCTGTGTACATGAGCATTGTTTTTAACGCATTGCGTTGCATGAAAATCGCAGCATGTTCTATATTCTGCGTTTTTTTACACAGCCCTAGCCCCATAGAAGTAAAAGGGGCTGCGTGAAAAATTGTGCGAGTTTCACTAAACGTGTGCAAGAGGCCTTAGGCTACTTTCACACTCGTGTTTGGTGCGGATCCGTCATGGATCTGCACAAATGCATCCGTTCAGATAATACAAACGCATGCATCCGTTCAGAACGGATCCCTTTGTATTATCTTTAACATAGCCAAAACTGATCCGTCCTGACACACAATGTAAGTCAATGGGGACCAATCCGTTTGGCTCAGTTTCGTCAGATGGACACCAAAACGCTGCAAGCAGCGTTTTAGTGTCCGCCTCCAAAGCGGAATGCAGGCGGAACGGAGCCAAACTGATGCATTCTGAGCAGATCCTTATCCATTCAGAATGCATTAAGGGCAAAAGTGATCTGTTTTGGACCGCTTGTGAGAGCCCTGAATGGATCTCACAAATGGAAGCCAAAACGCCAGTGTGAAAGTAGCCTAAGGCCCCTTTCACACAGGCGAGAATTCCGTGCGGGTGCAATGCGTGAGGTGAACGCATTGTACCCGCACTGAATCCGGACCCATTCACTTCAATGGGGCTATTCAGATGAGCAGTGATTTTCACGCATCACTTGAAAATCGCAGCATGTTCTATATTCTGAGTTTTTCACGTAACGCAGGCCCACAAGCAAGTGCGGATGCGGTGCGATTTAAACGCATGGTTGCTAGGAGATGATGTAAGTAAATTGATAAAAGTCAATTTACTGTATTATTTCCCTTATAACATGGCTATAAGGGAAAATAATAGCATTCTTAATACAGAATGCTTAAAAAAATGTGGCTTTAGGGTTTAAAAAATATATATAATTAACTCACCTCATCTTGTTCTTATTTCTTCTTCTTTCAGGACCTGCCAAAGGACCTTTGATGCTGTAATCGCGCAGGTCCTGCTGAATGAAGCTAGATTTCTATTTCCATGTTATAAGGGAAAATAATAAAATATACAGAACACCTAACCCAAACCCGAACTTCAGTGAAGAAATCCGGGTTCGGGTTTGGGTACCACAGGCATTGCACCCGCACGATAAAAACTGAACATCGGAACGCAATCGCAGTCAAAACTGACTGCAATTGCGTACCTACTCGCACGATTTTCCCTGATCGCAGACGCAACGCATACGGACCTAATCCGGACATACTCGTCTGCAAGGGCCCTTAGACACTCTCCTCCGAGGAGACACTACGGTCTAGCGAGAACCAGTTGGTTCCTGTATGCCATGCTGTAGGGAGAAACAGCAGATGCGTTTCCCTGAGGGACCGAGCTCTCCATAAAATCAGACTTAGAACAACAGCAACAAGCAGAAAGGAAAGCACTTCTATTTAATATTGCTGACATAGCAGAGCTGAGTGAGTACACCACAGATTCAGCAGAGAGAAGTTTGTTCTGCAGAAGTATTTGCCTGACAATGTCCTGTTAAAACTTGCTGGGAACCAAGACAAGTTCTGTGGATTGTTTGGATTATCGCTTATGCAAATTAAAGCAACTGTTGACAACCAAGTCTGGACTCAACTTTATTTCTACACTATCCAAGTTAACTACCCTTTTGCACTGCTTCGGACCATATCACATCCACGGATATCCAGGTAGGAAAACCGTGACCCTTGTACATAACATCTACACAGACTGTAGGCCACCCTGCACCACTCTGGCAATCCTACCCCTAGGTACCAACCTTACCATCTACAATGGGAGCCTTGAGCTTCTGCGGCTTAACTGCAACTGGCGTCACGTTTACTTGCTTTATAAGAGAGACATATTTTGTAGAAACCTCCTAATGGGCAAGGGATACCCCAGACGCTGAACCCGTGGGCCCGTTGCATACGCCAGAGCACAAACAACCCATGTAACACAGACAAACAGAGAAGCATCACAGGGAGAGAAAATATTTACAGGAAGCAGTTTACAGAAGACACCGCAGCCAGCACACAGCCCCAAGCAACCAGCCTGCACAGGTGGCAGCCTGCAGCCAGTACGCGAGAGGGCATACAGCCAGCCTACACTGACACAACTGTCACAGTGAACCACACTGTGACAATTTATAGCTCTTATATCTGATCTCCTGACCTCATAATCACTTATTTAAGTCATATTCTTATCCGTTTGATAAAAATTTAACTATAATGAATGTTTATGATTATTAACCCTTGTATCTGCAGTAGCTCCAGCACTGCAACTCAGCAGCTGAACTACACAGCTCTGTCTATCGCGTAGTGAATGGAGCTGGTAACGGCAGTAGTGCTGATCTCATTATGTATGGGAGCAGTGCTGCAGAAACCAATGCTGTCCAGTACACAGTGGACAGAGCTGTGTAGTTCCAGTGCCGCAGTTACTGCAGAACAGCCAATTGCCAGGGGTGCATGGTGTTGTTCAGATATTGATGGCCTATACTTAAAATCCTGGAAGGGCCCTTTAAATTCTAGCATGTGTAGTTTACTCCAAGACCAAAAAATAGCATTTAATTAAGTCAAGCTAATTGACAGTCAAGTTTCTGCCCTGTGTTCCAGCTTGAAGGGATAAAACAGTTGATCGAGGATGGTGCCTGTGGCTGCATCAACAAGCAAAAAAAAAAAAAAGGGTAATCAAGGATATACATCCAGATCATTAGTTTCTGGGAGACTAGGATGGTAGCTTGCAGTCTGCCCTGGGGTCCTTTACTCTGATGAAATTATATACCCCTAGGTTTAGTAATAGATCCGTACATAGATCAAACATCTGTGCCTCAAGCCTCTATTTCTTGGTGCACAAAAACCAAATGTCAGTGCATTCTGAAGCAGGACTGGAGAGTAGGGTATTTATTCTGCATATAGATTTATGTCCCAGTCACGTTTTATGGTTCCAGGAAACGTCAGTGACCACAGATGGCATATTATCTGGATTACCTCCTTCCAGGATATATCCAGGAGGGCAGCATGTCAGTAAAGATCATGCATTATCCAGGCAAGGTCACTGGTTGTGCGGACAGCTCTTCATTTGGAAATGGTTCTCTTTGGGTCCGTGCAAGTAAAATGCATTTAGACACGTTATGTGTTCATCAAAAACTATTATTAGGGGATACTGTATCTCCTTATGGAGAGTGACTACTTAGCGTGAGGAGTCTTATAGGTCAGGCAACATTCCTCTGGAATTCTGGGAAGAAGGGAAGCAAATTAGCTCTTAACAAGTTCTGCCTCTAATGGCAGCAGATGTAAGGTAGCTGTCCTATAGGTCAATGCTCGACCTTTTAAACAGGCCTTGACTATTCTAGTCATGTATCAAGGGCTGTTTAAAAGGTAGGATAGCTATCTTACATCTGGTAGCATCAGAGGCAGAGCTTTTTAAGAACGTATTTGCATTTCCCTCTTCCCAAATTCTATCATTAACCATGATGCCTTTATTATAGTAACATAGTAACATAGTACATAAGGCCGAAAAAAGACATTTGTCCATCCAGTTCGGCCTGTCATCCTGCAAGTTGATCCAGAGGAAGGCAAAAAACCCCTGTGAGGTAGAAGCCAATTTTCCTCACTTTAGGGGAATAAAAACTCCTTCCCGACTCCAATCAGGCAATCAGAATAAATCCCTGGATCAACGATATCTCTCTAGTAGCTATAGCCTGTAATATTATTACGCTCCAGAAATACATCCAGGCCCCTCCTGAATTCCTTTATTGTACTCACCATCACCACCTCCTCAGGCAGAGAGTTCCATAGTCTCACTGCTCTTACCGTAAAGAATCCTCTTCTATGTTTGTGTACAAACCTTCTTTCCTCCAGACGCAGAGGATGTCCCCTCGTCACAGTCACCGTCCTGGGAATGAATAGATGATGGGATAGATCTCTGCACTGACCCCTGATATATTTATACATATTAATTAGATCTCCTCTCAGTTGTCTTTTTTCTAAAGTGAATAACCCTAATTTTGATAATCTTTCAGGGTACTGTAGTTGCCCCATTCCAGTTATTACTTTAGTTGCCCTCCTCTGGACCCTCTCCAGCTCTGCTATGTCTGCTTTGTTCACTGGAGCCCAGAACTGTACACAGTACTCCATGTGTGGTCTGACTAATGATTTGTAAAGTGGTAGGACTATGTTCTTATCACGGGAATCTATGCCCCTTCTGATGCAACCCATTATCTTATTGGCCTTGGCAGCAGCTCCCTAATACTGTTTTTTGAAGCTTAGTTTGCTGTTTATTAAAATTCCTAGATCCTTTTCCATGTCAGTGTTAGGCCTCCTGCACACGAACGTTGTGTGCATCCGTGGCCGTTGTGCCGTTTTCCGTTTTTTTTCACGGACCCATTGACTTTCAATGGGTCCGTGGAAAAATCGGAAAATGCACCGTTTGGCAGCCGCATCCGTGAGCCGTGTTTCCTGGCCGTGAAAAAAATATGACCTGTCCTATTTTTTTCACGGCCAACGGTTCACGGGCCCATTCAAGTCAATGGGTCCGTGAAAGAACACGGATGCACACAAGATTGGCATCCGTGTCCGTGATCCGTGGCCGTAGGTTTTAGTTTCATACAGACGGATCCGAAGATCCGTCTGCATAAAAGCTTTTTCTGATCTAAGTTTTCACTTCGTGAAAACTCATTTCCGACAGTATATTCTAACACAGAAGCGTTCCCATGGTGATGGGGACGCTTCTAGTTAGAATACACTGCAAACTTTGTACAAGACTCCCCCCTGCTGCCTGGCAGCACCCGATCTCTTACAGGGGGATATGATAGTACAATTAACCCCATCATATCCCCCTGTAAGAGATCAGGGCTGCCAGGCAGCAGGGGGCAGACCCCCCCCCCCCCCTCCCCAGTTTGAATATCATTGTGCGGCCCCCCCCCTCCCCTGTTGTTAACTCGTTGGTGGCCAGTGTGCGCACCCCCCTCCCTCCCTCCCTCTATTGTTTTAATACATTGGGGCCAGTGTGCGCGCCCCCCCCCCAACCCCCCCTCCCTCCCTCTATTGTTTTAATACATTGGGGCCAGTGTGCGCGCGCCCCCCCAACCCCCCCTCCCTCCCTCTATTGTTTTAATACATTGGGGCCAGTGTGCGCACCCCCCCAACCCCCCCCCCCCCTCCCTCCCTCTATTGTAATCATCATCGGTGGCAGCGGAGTAGAAGATTTTCATACTTACCTGCTTCTTGCTGCTGCGATGTCTGCGTCCGGCCGGGAGCTCCTCCTACTGGTAAGTGACAGCAATGCGCCGCACAGACCTGTCACTTACCAGTAGGAGGAGCTCCCGGCCGGACGCAGACATCGCAGCAGCAAGAAGCAGGTAAGTATGAAAATCTTCTACTCCGCTGCCACCGATGATGATTACAATAGAGGGAGGGGGGGGGGGGGGGGGTTGGGGGGGTGCGCACACTGGCCCCAATGTATTAAAACAATAGAGGGAGGGAGGGGGGGTTGGGGGGGCGCGCGCACACTGGCCCCAATGTATTAAAACAATAGAGGGAGGGAGGGGGGGTTGGGGGGGGGGGCGCGCACACTGGCCCCAATGTATTAAAACAATAGAGGGAGGGAGGGAGGGGGGTGCGCACACTGGCCACCAACGAGTTAACAACAGGGGAGGGGGGGCCCACTGGCCACCAATGAGTTAAAAACAGGGGGGGGGGTCTGCCCCCTGCTGCCTGGCAGCACCTGCCAGGCAGCAGGGGGCAGTCATGTACACAGTTTTTTTGTATATTCTAACCTGAAGCGTCTCCATCACCATGGGAACGCTTCTGTGTTAGAATATACTGTCGGAAATGAGTTTCACGATGTAGCTCATATCCGACAGTATATTCTAACATAGAGGCGTTCCCATGGTGATGGGGACGCTACAAGTTAAAATATACCATCGGATTGGAGAAAACTCCAATCCGATGGTATAACAGAACTCCAGACTTTACATTGAAAGTCAATGGGGACGGATCCGTTTGAAATGGCACCATATTGTGTCAACATCAAACGGATCCGTCCCCATTGACTTGCATTGTAATTCAGGACGGATCCGTTTGGCTCCGCACGGCCAGGCGGACACCAAAATGACTTTTTTTTCATGTCCGTGGATCCTCCAAAAATCAAGGAAGACCCACGGACGGAAAAACGGTCATGGATCACGGACCTACGGACCCCGTTTTTGCGGACCGTGTAAAAAAACGTTCGTGTGCAGGAGGCCTTACCGAGTGTTTTACCATTTAATAAGTACGGGTGACTTGCATTATTCCTTCCCATGTGCATAACTTTACATTTGTCAGTGTTAAACCTCATCTGCCACTTATCTGCCCAAGCCTCCAATCTATCCAGATCCCTCTGTAGCAGTATACTGTCCTCTTCTGTGTTAATTACTTTACGCAGTTTAGTGTCATCTGCGAAAATTGATATTTTACTGTGCAAGCCTTCTACAAGATCATTAATAAATATATTGAAGAGAATAGGGCCCAATACTGACCCCTGAGGTACTCCACTAGTGACACTGACCCAATCTGAGTATTTACCATTAATAACCACCCTCTGTTTTCTATCATTGAGCCAGTTACTTACCCACTTACAGACGTTTTCTCCCAGTCCGAGCATTCTCATTTTATATACTAACCTTTTATGTGGTACAGTGTCAAATGCTTTGGAGAAGTCCAGATACACGACATCCATTGATTCGCCGCTGTCAAGTCTAGAACTTACCTCCTCATAGAAACTGATTAAATTTGTTTGACATGATCGATCCCTCACGAAGCCATGCTGATATGGCGTTGTTTGCTTATTTCCGTTAAGATGCTCTAACATAGCATCTCTCAGAAAACCTTCAAACAGTTTACCCACAACAGATGTTAAACTTACCGGCCTATAGTTTCCAGGCTCTGTTTTTGGACCCTTTTTGAATATTGGCACCAAATTTGCCATGCGCCAATCCTGTGGGACATTCCCTGTCAGTATAGAGTCTGCAAATATCAGAAATAAGGGTCTGGCTATGACATTACTTAATTCCCTTAGGATACAGGGATGTATGCCATCCGATCCTGGCGATTTGTCTATTTTAATCTTTTTAAGTCGCTGTTGCACTTCTTCCTGGGTCAGACAGGACACTTAATGGGGAATTTATTTCAACATTCGGCATTTCATCTGACAGTTTATTTTCCTCAGTGAATACATTGGAGAAAAAAATATTTAACAGCTTTGCTTTCTCCTCGTCGCTCTCTGCGACTCCCCCCTCATTACTTTTTAACGGGCCGACACCTTCAGATTTATACTTTTTAACATTTATATAATTGAAGAACATTTTAGGGTTAGTTTTACTCTCTTTGGCAATTAATCTCTCAGTCTCTAGTTTGGCCGCTTTTATTTGTTTTTTACATGTTCTATTTTTTTTCCTTATAGTTTTTCAGTGCTTCCGTGCTACCTTCCTGTTTTAGTGTTTTATATGCTTTCTTTTTGTCATTTATTGTTTTCTTTACAGTTCTGTTTATCCACATTGGTTTCTTTTTGTTCCTTAACCTTTTATTCCCATACGGTATGTACCTCTCACAATGAGATTTTAAGATGCTTTTAAAGATATCCTATTTTGTGGCTGTATTTTTATTTGTGAGGACTTTATCCCATTTAGTTAGGCCTATGGCCTCTCTTAGTTGGCTAAATTTAGCTTTTTTGAAGTTTGGTATTTTTGTTCCTCCCTGTAGAAACGCTCTTTTGAATGATAATTGGAAGGTTATTACTTTGTGGTCACTATTTCCCAGGTGTCCCCCAGAGCCTCTTAGGTATGGCAATATAATTGCTTTACTATGTGTAATTTTCCGATGCACTGTTCTACAGGGTGGCCCAAGAAAAAGTAGCCCGCCTCCAGCAACAGCATGATAAGATTAGAGTACAAGAGTAGGTGGATTGTTTTTTTTTTAATTACCCACAAGTAATTGTCCACATCTTTGGGCACATCTGATTATGTCGGCTAAGGGTACTTTCACACTAGCGTTATTTTTTTTGCGGTGTTGAGTTCCGTCCTAGGGGCTTAGTACCGGAAAAAAATGATCAGTTTAAGGTCCCTTTCACACGGGTGTTGCGGATTGGGGCCGGATGCGTTCAGGGAAAATGGTGCGATTTTGACACTGAAACAAGTCAGTTTTCACTGCGATTGCGTTCCATGTTTGCATTTTTTCCCGGCCGCGGGTGCAAGACATTGTAATGTGTTTTGCACGCATGTGAGAAAAATCTGCATGTTTAGTACCCAGACCCGAACCCGGACTTCACAGAAGTTCGGGTTTGGGTTAGGTGTTCTGTAGATTGTATTATTTTCCCTTATAGCATGGTTATAAGGGAAAATATTAGCATTCTTAATACAGAATGCATAGTACAATAGGGCTGGAGGGGTTAAAAAAATAATATATATATATAACTCACCTTAATCCACTTGATCGCGCAGCCCGGCTTCTCTTCTGTCTTCATCTTTGCTGTGCACAGGAATAGGACCTTTGATGACGTCACTGCGCTCATCACATGGTCCATCACATGATCTTTTACCATGGCGATGGATCATGTGACGGACCATGTGATGAGCACAGTGACGTCATCAAAGGTCCTTTTCCTGTGCACAGCAAAGATGAAGGCAGAAGAGAAGCCGGGCTGCGCGATCAAGTGGATTAAGGTGAGTTATATTTTTATTTTTATTTTTTTAACCCCTCCAGCTCTATTGTTCTATGCATTCTGTATTAAGAATGCTATTATTTTCCCTTATAACCATGTTTAAGGGAAAATAATAATGATCGGGTCCCCATCCCGATCGTCTCCTAGCAACCGTGTGTGAAAATCGCACCGCATCCGTTTGCGGATGCTTGCGATTTTCACGCAGCCCCATTCACTTCTATGGGGCCTGCGTTGTGTGAAAAACGCAGAATATAGAACATGGTGCGATTTTCACGCAACGCACAAGTGATGCGTGAAAATCACCGCTCGTGTGCACAGCCCCATAGAAATGAATGGGTCCGGATTCAGTGCGGGTGCAATGCGTTCACGTCACGCATTGCACCCGAACGGAAAACTCGCTCGTGTGAAGGGGGCCTAATCCTAATGCATTCTCAATTGAGAGCATTCCGTTCAGTATGCATTAGGATGCATCAGATCAGTCCCTCTTACGGTATTTGGCCAGAGAAAATTATAATATATATATTATCTCTGTCCAAAATTCCAGAACACTTGCTATTGAAATGTATTAGTGCCGGATCTGACAATAAAATTGCCGCATTGACGGAACCGGTCTTCCGGACTGCGCATGCGCAGACCTTTAAAAATGTGAAAATAATAAAGACCGGACCCGTTTTTCCGGATGACAACGGAGAGACGGATCCGGTATTTCAATGCATTTGTCAGACGGAACCACATCCGGATGAGTCTACAAATGATATCCGTTTGCATTATGGATTTCCGGATCCGGCAGGCAGTTCCGGGGACGGAACTGCCTGCCGGATCCTCACAACGCAATACCGTAATACTGCTTGTGCGGCTGCGGATAGCGTTGGTGATGTTTTCCTTCAGTTCACCCAGGGGATGTGGACGGTTAACGGACACTTTGTTTTAAATTTCCATAACTCCTCGCTCACAGTTCGCTCCTCCCTAAATAGTTCATGAACCCGTGCCAGTGAGTTCGGTGAGGTGCGGCATGTTGCCCCAACGCGTTGGAAAAAGCAGGACATTTTTTCTCCTGCAGCATCACTGTTGAAGATCTGCAAGCAGCATCAGCCAACATAATCCGACGTGCCCAAAGATGCACAGACGTGAACGGGGACCACTTTCAGCATCTTTTGTGACTTGTTGGCAATTTAAAAAAACAATCCACTTGCTCGTTCCCCTTGTCATGCTATCGCTGGAGACGGGCTACTTTTTCGTTGGCTACCTGTACTTTTGAAGCCTTAGATCAGTAGTGGAGCTGACCTGAGTTATATATAGTTTTGTGGGAAAAGATTCAGTATAAATTGAAATCCCCGATTCTATTCTGAGGTCCATTGGGTGATCCTACTATTCTGAGGTCCATTGGGTGATCCTACTATTCTGAGGTCCATTGGGTGATCCTCTATTCTGAGGTCCATTGGGTGATCCTACTATTCTGAGGTCCATTGGGTGATCCTACTCAGTGGATTTCGGCTATCTATGTATGCATGTTCATTAAAGGAAGGTTCTCACTTTTATTAACACCCCCCATTGGACTCTTAAGCCCAGAATGAGCAGAGCTTTACATTCATAAAATATAACTTTTACCAATAATTTCCTATAAATGATATAGCAGTCTGCTCAGCACCTCCTGCTCTATAGGGCACAGTTTGCAGACTTTTCAAGGTGACAGGTCCCCTTTGAATAATGTAATAAAGAATTCTTAGTCCAGGCCCCTCATTCAGAACTCTCATCTAGCAGCCAGAGTGGAGGACAGTTACAAAGAGCTGCTTTTTGTCTTCATTTCAATGAGAACAGTGTAGTGCTCCATTTCCCCTGTGGTGGCGCCGTAGAGACAATTTGCTGCTGATTTTATATACAAGTTATAGTTTATGTCTCTAATTTGTAGCGGGACACATGATAATCAGCTTATGATCAGGGAGACCCTGCTAACAAAAAAGGGACTATCGCAGACAGCCAACATCAACCACCAGAGCCATTTTACTAAATTATTTTAGGAACTGTCTTATTAGCGTTTCTGTAATGTCATTATTGGAATATTTCTCCTAACCAAATGTTAATAATATTAATAACAATCTATTATATCCATCTTGATGAATCATCCTTGGGGGTGCTTAGGAACCGGCAACTGACTAGTTTAGTCCATCTTAGGCCTCATGCACTCAACCGCATCTTTCTTCAGTATGCTATCCATTTTTAAAACACTTAGCACACTAATCACACTACAGATGTCTGTTGTGGTTGACCCATACAAGTCAATGGGATTATTCACACCAGGGGCGTAGCTACCATAGCGGCAGACCATGCGACTGCTGTGGGGCCCAGGGAAAGAGGGGGCCTAGTCTTAGTTGGGATTATCTCCTCTTCTACTGGAGGTGAAAACTTGGTCAGGACTCTTTTAGCAATTGAGGCTGTGGAAAAATGGCCCAAAGATCATTGAAAGGGGTTTAGGTGGCAACCCTTCTGTTGTGTGGGATGGGGGGGGGAGCCTGGTTTGATCCTCGCTATGGGGCCCTTACTTCTCTATGTATGCCACTGATTCACACGTGTGCCTGAGCCAAGAATATCACTGCAGGTCCTATTCCTGTCCATTTTTGCTAATGAGAACAGCCCTTTTGGTTGATGGGTGTAAGAAAATAAATGGAATGCACACGGAAGCTATCAGATTTTTGTGAGCTTTGCTGCCGTATGCATGAGCTCTTGACATGAGCCATGGTAACACCATTGTGCTAGACAGCTACTTGTTAAAATCCTTATGACTGCTTCCTCCACTTAACATCTGACCCATATGCAGTGAGCCATATAGAACTGGATCCCCTCATAATGGAGGCGATGTGGGAAACAGAACACCGTAGTCTATTTAAATATAACAGATTCGCTTAATCATACATTTAGTAAATTTCTTGAATGGTATATAAAAGAGGAAATACACAGGAGATATATGGTGCCCAGTCCAGATAAACCAATCAGTGAAGAACCAAATCAATGGGCTGATTCAAAGGGAATCCGTCTCTAGCGACCTCCCTATAGACCTGTTTGCATGGACAGATAGCTCTGTTTCACATAATTAAAATGCTTTTGTTGATCTGAGGCTCTGTTCCTCAGTTGTGATATTTTTTCCTAATAGGCAAATAATGTCCTTTAGTGTAATGAAGGTATTAACATTGCTCTTGCTGCACCCAAGCTTCACTCATTTCAGTGTCCAGCAGCTCCCTGACGGCTTTGCCACTGCCTGGCCCTTTAAATCAAAGCAGCTAAGGCGGAGCTGGCCTCAGAAATGAGTGGAGCTAAGGTGCAATGAGAGCAATGGTGACGCCCTCATTGGCCTAATTTGCATAATGTGGGGATTCGCTCTGGTATTTGGGAATAGCGGATGCAGTATAGAGGCAAAGTACACAGTTCTTGAATCAAACAGCGGTGTTTATTCACACATTGGTGTATAACAAAATGCAGATAAGGTGTATCACAAAACCAGTGGCGTAACTAGAGTTCTATGGGCCCCAGGGCAAACTTTAAATTGGGGCCCCCCCGCCAAGACTCCACCCCCGCCAAGACTCCACCCCCGCCAAGACTCCACCCCCGCCAAGACTCCACCCCCGCCAAGTTAAGTTTAAAAAAAAAAAAAAAAAAAATCAGTTGCAGGTTTTTTGTGTATCCATGGACTACCTCCAGTGATACCAATTTTTTTTTTCCAGACATTATTAACGTCCACTGATGAGCCATCCATCTGCCCCACCCCCACCCTGATTGCAGACAATGGCAATAATAATGTCTGAATTCAGGGGGTGGGGCGGATGGATGGATGATCAGGGGACAACATGGATGAATCATTGCATTACTAATACTACCTACCAGTCTATAGACCAGTCCAGCAGGCAGTGAGGCAGGAGAAGATGGTCCTGGAGTGCAGTACTTCTGCTGCAATGCCCAGCGCTCGCCCTTGGTGTCTGTCTGTCGGTCGGTTGGTCGGTCGGTCGGTCCTCTTCTTTCTTCCTCGGAGAATCGCGCCCTGAGCCCTCTAATCTGTGCTGGCACAGGCACACACTGCTGGGGGGCGGGGCTCTGCCTCTTTTAAATCTGCTCTGGCGGGCTTTTGCTGCGCCTGTGCGCCTAGAGTCTACTCTCCTGAGTCCTGACGTCAGAGACTCTCATCTCGCGTGAGCGGAGGGACGGGTCACGCGGCCGTGGTCATGTGGGTGTATTGTGGGCGTATTGTGGGCGTGTGTAGCTTGAGGGAGGGCCCGGCGGAGGAGCGGCAGCAGCTGAGTGAGGGAGGACGGTGCACACAGGCAGCGCAGGTGAATCAAGCACAGATCAGTTTCGCAGGGCCCGCCTGCCGCCGCAAGCACTTGCTGGCCTGCAGCGGGCCCCCCTCCCGCCGGGCCCGGTCGCAGTCGCACTCTCTGCGACCGCGATCGTTACGCCCCTGCACAAAACGCAGGTGGCTTGGTGTTTGTTCACACACAAGGAAAGTCCATAAACAATAAAAGTCACCTTTTCTCCTGGGTTTTAATTCACTCCCTGTTAGCAGTTCAGCCTCATCAAGTCCATAGGCGGCCTGTTCGCCTTTAGGGGGGCCTGAGTCCTCCAGCCCGACTCAAACCTCAAATCCCACCACAGCCCTCAGTTCACAGCACACAGACTCCTGAGCTCCACTGTCAGAGGGAGATAAATCCACCACACCTGGCAGTGCTGGCTGGTTTATATGCCTGGCAAAACCCAGCCTGGAACATGGGGAGAAGTCACCCACCCAGCACTTTGACTACTCCCAGTAAGAGTCATCCCGGATCAGCTATGACAGCCATGCTAAATCTCACAGTGTCAATTAGCAATAGCTGCTGCTGGCACATACAATACCGACTCTTACTTCACCGAGGCCAGGAACCTTGGTGGTGACACATACCTTCCATCCACGATGATTCCAGGTACTTTCTTACAATATTAATAAAAAGTATTATATAACTTGGGAAAGGAGCCTCAGATCAACTAAAGAAAAACAGTGTTTTAATCAGGTGAACTACAGCTATGTGTCTGTGCAAACAGTTGGATAGGGACAGATTCACTAATGTACAAGGGTAAGTTAATCTTTAATGATTGTTTTCTACTTCTTCCCTTTTCCATTAGGAAATACAGAACTAATACGCCTATAAATCAAATCACTTGTTCTAAAGTTGTTGTTTTTTTTTTCTCTCATGATGCTGGTGGTAGAAAATGTGATACCTGACAAAGAAAAGGTTAGTGATTCTTCGTGTTAATAATTCATTCAACCAGAAAAATATAATTTAAGACTTTTTATCATGGCATTATGTATGATGCCGTTCAGTCTGGACCGGTAGGAGTTAATAAACATTCACCTTTCATAGCATTCAAATTAGCATTAGAGGTGAGGCGCAAGATCTTGGATGGAGAGAAGGTAATAATAGGAAACAAGGGAGGGCCAGAGAGGTCAAAGAGGTGTGGATTTCTGGGCACATTGCGGAGGGGCCTGGGCAGTTGCTGCAGTAATGCTGCCCCTGGGCACTTGCTGAACCTAATTAGCATAAGTTTTTATTGGGGTTAGAATGCCGTTTTAGTTTTTGCCACAGGCAGCAGAAAGGCTAGGTGCACCCCTGCCTCCTGCAAACAAAAGTAGTGATAACGAGGTTTCCTGGACAGGACACTAGAGCCTCATGGTAATGCCTGACACGTCAGACGTATTGGCACCGATGCACAACAGACATCCAAAAGCTTTTCAGATGGACTACCACAAGATGAAAATATATCATAAGCTATAGCTTATCTGTGGTACAACTCACCTACTATTTATTATAATAATTGCATTCCGTATAATATGGGCATTGTAGGCAGTCTAAAGGAGTCTGATGGGGTGCTGCGCCAGATGACCTGGCCTCCACAGTCACCGGACCTGAACCTAATCAAGATGGTTTGGGGTGAGCTGGACCGCAGAGTGAAGGCAAAAGGGCCAACAAGTGCTAAGCATCTCTGGGAACTCCTTCAAGACTGTTGGAAGACCATTTCAGGTGACTACCTCTTGAAGCTCATCAAGAGAATGCCAAGAGTGTGCAAAGCAGTAATCAAAGCAAAAGATGGCTACTTTGAAGAACCTAGAATATGACATATTTTCTGTTGTTTCACACCTTTTTGTTATGTATATAATTCCACATGTGTTAATTCATAGTTTTGATGCCTTCAGTGTGAATCTACAATTTTCATAGTCATGAAAATAAAGAAAACTCTTTGAACGAGAAGGTGTGTCCAAACTTTTGGTCTGTACTGTATGCCTCTTACCCTTTTTAATACATTAAAGCAGATCTTTATTGGTTTTGGCTTGTGCCCTGAATGTGCCAGTAACCACCATTTTAAGTGTATGCTGTTTGCATTACCGTGTATTTGCTATAAGTGTGGTCTGTGCTACTGTGAGCCTTTGTCATGGATACGGTGTGGGTGGGAAACTCCACACCGAACACAAGAGGAAAGGGGACAGGAAGAAGACCAAGAAGGTCACCTTCTAGAACAACCCTAAACCAAGTCCTGACTACCCATCAGTATGAACTGACCTCGATAGTAGGAAAGTTCATACACAGTAACCTAGAGCCCTAACGCACCCTGTAGGGCCCTGGTATAGAGACAGGACTTGAGACAACCTATTTTTCCACCAGAAGGATGAACTGGAGTCTACCTCAGGCCTAGATACAAAAGACAGAGAAATACTAGAAACAAAATGCAAATAGGGAAGACGACACTTAACTTCACGTGGAGCAAAGGCAGCGCCAGGAGCTCAACTGAGATCCAACAACCAACTAGCCCAGAGTCCAGAAACTGAAGCTATAAACCACACTCCCAGAAGTGGGAAAGCAGTAACAAATAGCGGAAGTTAAATGACCAAACCAACAACACCTGCAAGAGGTGTGGTCATTACCTAAACAACACAGACACAAATGACCCACAAGGAGCCAGTCAGATTAACCCACGTGTTGCCAGTCTCTCTTATCTCCTGGCACCTGTCTCGCGAGCGTTCGTGACAGCCTTCTTGCGAGTGCGACACTGTGGGGTATTCTAATTTTTAAATTTTTATAAATGCATGTATTCAGTTTTTCATTTTTTTCTCTTCATAGTAGAAAGTTCAGATAACATTTGACAATACTGAGTCCGAGTACATCCATACACAGTCTTCCAACACAGCAGATATGACACATTATATCTCATATTGAACAGGCAATAAAATACAAATCTAATACATAGTTTACCCTATCCAAGATAATTGACAAACTCCCCGTTCAGTATTACAATTGACTCGGATCTCCCGTTATCTGCCATACTTGTCACCCATACCCCCCCCCCCCCCCATGATAGTAATCTCGGTAGAAGTCGCCAATGGTATATTAATTTAAGTGCCATAGTGGCAGCGTGTTGGGGTGCATCAAGGCTGTGTCAGGATGTGATCTAGGTTCAATCAGAGGCCTGTGTGTAAGGGTGGGAGAGATTGAGTCCGCGAAATAGATCCATTCTTGGCAGTCACACCCAGGTCATGTGACAGGGCGGTTCCCGTATGTGACAGACGCGTATATGTGTGTTTTGTTATATACTTGTATTCCCCATGAAATAATAACTCTGCAGCATCTGTTCTTAGGATACTGTGTTGTGCGGCTCCTCTGTTATTCCACCTGATACGAATAAACTAACAACCATTCCCTTTGGGAATGTATAAAACAAACAGAAGTACGTTATTTTAATCCATGAGAGAAACAAACTCGATGCACCACCATGTAAATTCAAAGGCACGTGGAGTACTGGCCTCTAACAGGCTATGGGTGCCATACTGCAGATCAATGTCAAACAAATTGGTTATACAACCATGTGCAAAAGGTCTTATTACAGAAAATCAAGGTAAAACAGTAGAGTAATAGAAATAGTCCTGGCCCTATGTGTAATATTATATCCAATTATTCTTGGCTGTATCTATAAAATTATATGCAAATATTTCTGGACTTATCTATCTTTGCTCATTTTGGTTCTTCGCTGTTTCTGACTGTTTGCAGGTTGTAACCTCATCCTCAGAAAGAATGACCACACAGGGAAGAGATCTGCAGTAGAGCTGTGCGTGCTCTTGCACAACCTCGCGGGTGAGCACGCTCTATGGGGTACAAATAGTACAAAGAATACTATCACATGAAGCCCCTTTATGAACATTTGCCCATCCTACACTCGATATTATTTTATTACTATTATTATTTTTATTATTAAAACAAAAACTTTTCTTAAGGCCTCATGTACACGACCGTATTTTGTTTCCGTGTCCGATCCGTTTTTTTTTGCGGATAGGATGCGGACCCATTCATTTCAATGGGTCCGTGTGCTTTCCGCATCAGTATGTCCGTTCCGTTGCTCCGCAAAAAGGATAGGCATTAGTACAATGGATCCGCAAAAAAAACAGATCCGCAAAAAAAAAGGATGCCATACGGAATGTCATCCGTTTTTTTTTTGCGGATCCGCAATTTGCAGACCGCAAAACACATACGGTCGTGTGCATGTAACCTAACATGTATTCCTTGTACACTTATTTTTACAAAAATCTGAATCTTATTACCTAAAGGTTTAAACATGACTAGAGTAGTCCCAGGTCTTCTTGCTCCTGGCTTTATCCAGAACAAAAGCCATTAATCTGTGTCTGTGCTGTACAGTGAATTATATCTGACTGTAATGGATTTATAATAAGGAAGAAGATTTTATACACAGTATATCATTGGCAGGTTTACTCTTTATTTAAATCCAGTTTGTTCCTGGATGGGCTGCCAGGAAAAATAAGAATTAAAGACAGCCCCTGTAAACAATATGAGCAGGAGCAGGGGAAGTGGACAGGAGTGGGGGTTGTATGGTTGTATAGGAGGAGGGAGTTGTGGATATGTTGCTGGCGGGGGGGGGGGGGCTTTATTTGCAAATTTGCAAATTTCTAGTTTGGTTATGTCACTGTATATGAGCATCACACAGGGTCTTTTGCTCAGGATCCCCTCTGTTAGCTCTGGTGGACTTAGGCTGGGCATTTAATGTATGGTTGGGCTTTTATTCAAATAGCCAGTATATAAAAATAGATACAATGGATGGTCAATGGTAGCTGTCCCCATCATTAAAGCGTTATTAAAAAAGGTAGGAGTAAAAAAAAAATCTGTTGCACATAGCAACCAATCACAGGAGGACAGGTGCAGAACCCCATTCGGGCTGTCACATACTGTGGATTCATCAGGGATCAGGGATGAAGCCACATTAGGTAGAGATGCACTTACATTTTAACTCCTAATATGCTAGTTTATGGTTAAACTATTAGGTAAACTACAAAGGTCACCACTATCCAGAATCATAGGCAGCAAACTCAAAAACCTGCCGCCAATCTTCATACACCACTCCGGTTAGTAGTATCTAAGGCTTCCCCTAGGGTTCACGAAGAACCTGCTAGGGACCCAGATTACATCTGTGGAATAAGGCAACAGAAAATGGGTACAAGCTTACAGAAGACCGACCATACTGGATGACCAAAAGGAAAGCAGAAGAGTAGTCAGCCAAGGTAAAAACCAGAGAGTACGAAGAAGCCAAATCAGTGGACAAGAGGTTATCAGTAGTGTTGGGCGCAAATATTTGTATTATTAATTTTTATTGCGAATATCGCCACTTCGAGAATGCGCAAATATTTTGAATATAGTGCTATATATTCATATTCGCGAATATTCTAGATTTTATTTTACTTGAACCCATGATCCCTCCCTGCTTCTTGCTTGTGGGCCAATGAGAAGGCTGCAATGTCTTTGTCTGAGCTTAGCCACATCCCTAGCAACCAATAGGAAAGTTGCCTACCCCTTACTATATAAGAACCTCCCCAGCAGCCATTTTCTGCATTTTTTTGCATTTATAGGAGAAACAGCAGTAATTCTTGAATTAGTAAATTTATTATGAATATTTGCCCAAATATTCACGAAATATAGCAAATTTGAATATTGCCCCTGCTGCTCATCACTATTAATCAGGAGCCAAGCCAATAGGGTATAAGTACCAAGCACAGATGGATGAAAAAAGCCAGGACACATACAAAATCACAGGCACTGACCAAGAGCTGTTTTTTTCAGGTATTTTCATACCATAAAAGGAAAAAAGCCTGAAAGATAGCAGAAAAAAAATTCGGTGACAAAAAAAGAGCATCTCTAAAAAAATGCTTGAAAAAACACCAGAATTTTCTGGTGACTTTTACAAAGCAAAAAACGCCAACGAAAAGACTGTGTGGAAGAACCCTGACTGCAAAATTCTACCAATCGTTCAGAAGAGGTTTTCCTGTATTACTTTATATAACGTGTTCCCTCACATCTGAATAGTTATCAGCTCAGCGTGATCTACATTGTTTATTCAGCCATGGAAGGCAGAATAGCATCTGACAGGAGACAAGACATGTTTGGCTTCTGCTGATATCCCTTTTCAGCTGCAATGAAGCAGCTGTTCACTGAGACCTACAGAACATATGCTTCTTACAATGGTCTACACTCGAGAGTGAACTTCCCGCCACTCTTTGATGCCGGCCATAGACAAGTAATTGCTGTCATTTGCTCCATGAGTCTTTTTCATTAACCATGAAATCATTACAGAAAAGGGGAACTCACTTGTAAGATTGCATAATGATGGCACATTTATACTATGAAGTCTTGCACTTATGTTCCATGATTGTAATAAACTTCTCTAAAATCTAGATAGAAAGGTTGTTACTGATTGTTCGTTTTCATCTGTTTCCACCCACATACAGTGGGATGCGAAAGTTTGGGCAACCTTGTTAATCGTCTGTATAAATCGTTGGTTGTTACGATAAAAAATGTCAGTTAAATATATCATATAGGAGACACACACAGTGGTATTTGAGAAGTGAAATGAAGTTTATTGGATTTACAGAAAGTGTGCTATAATTGTTTAAACACAATTAGGCAGGTGCATAAATTTGGGCACCACAAAACAGAAATGAAATCAATATTTAGTAGATCCTCCTTTTGCAGAAATTACAGCCTCTAAACGCTTCCTGTAGGTTCCAATGAGAGTCTGGATTCTGGTTGAAGGTATTTTGGACCATTCCTCTTTACAAAACATCTTCAGTTCATTCAGGTTTGATGGCTTCTGAGCATGGACAGCTCTCTTTAAGTCACACCACAGATTTTCAATTCTATTCAGGTCTGGGGCCTGAGATGGCCATTCCAGAACGTTGTACTTGTTCCTCTGCATAAATGCCTTAGTGGATTTTGAGCAGTGTTTTGGGTTGTTGTCTTGTTGAAAGATCCAGCCCCGGCGCAGCTTCAGCTTTGTCACTGATTCCTGGACATTGGTCTCCAGAATCTGCTGATACTGAGTGGAATCCATGCGTCCCTCCACTTTGACAAGATTCCCAGTCCCTGCACTGGCCCCACAGCCCCACATCATGATGGAACCACCACCATATTTTACTGTAGGTAGCAGGTGGTTTTCTTGGAATGCTGTGTTCTTTTTCCTCCATGCATAACGCCCCTTGTTATGGCCAAATAACTCAATTTTAGTTTCATCAGTCCACAGCACCTTATTCCAAAATGAAGCTGGCTTGTCCAAATGTGCTTTAGCCCACCTCAAGCGGCACTTTTTGTGCTGTGGGTGGAGAAAAGTCTTCCTCTGCATCGCTCTCACATACAGCATCTCCTTGTGTAAAGTGCGCCGAATGGTTGAACGATGCACAGTGACTCCATCTGCAGCAAGATGATGTTGTAGGTCTTTGGTGCTGGTCTGTGGGTTGACTCTGACTGTTCTCACCATTCGTCGCTTCTGTCTATCCGAGATTTTTCTTGGTCTGCCACTTCGAGCCTTAACTTGAACTGAGCCTGTGGTCTTCCATTTCTTCAATATGTTCCTAACTGTGGAAACAGACGGCTGAAATCTCTGAGACAGCTTTCTGTATCCTTCCCCTAAACCATGACGGTGAACAATCTTTGTCTTCAGGTCATTTGAGAGTTGTTTTGAGACCCCCGTGTTGCTACTCTCTCTCATAATTGGATTCACCTGTGTATGTAGGTCAGGGGTCACTGAGCTTACCAAGCCAATTTGAGTTCCAATAATTAGTTCTAAAGGTTTTGGAATCAATAAAATGACAACAGTGCCCAAATGTATGCACCTGCCTAATTTTGTTTAAACAATTATAGCACACTTTCTGTAAATCCAATAAACTTCATTTCACTTCTCAAATATCACTGTGTGTGTCTCCTATATGATATATTTAACTGACATTTTTTATCGTAACAACCAACGATTTATACAGGAAAATCATGACGATTAACAAGGTTGCCCAAACTTTCGCATCCCACTGTATGTTTGTACAGCTTGACTTTTTGATAGTGCAGGCTTCATTGAGCCAATGGGTGTTAAATGATCCTCACCTTAGACCTCAGTCATACGTCTGTAATGACATCTGGCATCCATGAAGATGTTTGTGAAGGATCCGTGTTTGGTCCATGTATCGGTTTTTTGGCCTCTGTGTGTATAGTGATGGACGAACATCAGCCAGTACGTTTTGCGTCGATGTTCACGAATGGCAGGCAAACCTGAAAAACCTTCAGGTCATATTTGCAGCCACCAAATACTTACTAGAAGTGCACAAATAGTCCCACAACATGGACAGTAACATACCAGAGGGGGATCATTGGCAAAAATTCCCACAAAAAATATGTATTTTAATCAGGGGCCATTCACCTGACAGAATTCAACTGACAGAAAAGAACTTGTGATAATGTAGCTGGAAGTACAATAGGCGGTCACAGGCTAAAATTTTTACTGTAGGCCAGTACAGGCCCCAAAAATTAGGCATTCACCTGACAGAAAAGAACTAGTCAATGTGTCTGAAGGTACATTAGGCGGTCACTGGATAAAAATTTTACTGTAGGCCACTGGAGTAGAGGCCCCAAAAATTAGGCATTCACCTGACAGAAAAGGCCTTTTATGCCGCTGTATATACTGTACACAAGACAAGGACCAATCTTTGTTCTGTCTGGTAGCGGATATGTGTGGGCTGGCATGAGAAAATTCAATTACACGTGGTCGTCACAGGTGTTAAATTCCTTTGAGATCCATGTGAGGTAGTCCACACTGTCGTGAGCTAGGCGAGTGCACTTATCGTACAGGACACTCGACGAGGGGCAAGCCAAGAGTTCCATGGCAAATTTTGCCAG
The DNA here is from genome assembly GCF_014858855.1 of Bufo gargarizans. Taxonomy (NCBI): domain Eukaryota; kingdom Metazoa; phylum Chordata; class Amphibia; order Anura; family Bufonidae; genus Bufo; species Bufo gargarizans. The sequence continues at coordinate 34,669,608 of NC_058088.1, read as the reverse complement.
CTCTGGCCACAGGCCAAGCCTGCACACCCAGTAGTCCAGGGGTTCCTCGCTTCTCAGAGCGTCCACATCTGCCGATAACCCTGTCGGTCTAGGCGTTACCTGAGGCTGGATCCGGAGGGCGGCTGTTGATGGGTTGGCTGCAAGAATGATCTTATATCCAAAGTGACCAACACATCTTCAAACTGCCCTCTTCTTGCAGAAGCGGTAGAATTGGTACCCACACCTGTTTTGCTGTGGGTGGAAATTTCTCTGCCAGCGCCCGCAACAGCAGAATGCAGCATCTCTCACAGCAAGGCCTGGAAATGCTGCATTCTTAATGACCTCTGTGAGGCTGGTAACATGTCCCCCATTTTGTGTTTGTACCAGGGGTCTAAATACGTTGCCACCCAGTACTGGTCCTGGCCCTTTATGCTTTTTATACGGGGGTCCTTCTTTAAACACTGGAGCATGAAGGCCCCCATTTGCACTAAATTGGAAGCGGTGGAGTGCCATGTCTCCTGCTCATTGCCCAGTAGAATGTCATCCTCGGTCTCCTCCCCCCTGCCACAGACAACACCAGGGGTCCCCGAAAACCACAGACAAAAGGAGGATGAGAGAGCCACTGCTAAACTTCGCCAGTCCTGCTGCCCTCTGGCTTGGAGGAATCAGAACACGGCATGGCAGGCTGCGTTACAGCAGTGTTCTGCTCCAGACTCGATGTGCCCGATATGGAAACTGAGAGCAGAACGGTGCGGGCGACGTGTAGAGCTAAATTTGTACTAATTTATTGTGGGCTTTACAAAGTTAAAATTCCTTTGAAAAAAAATAAAATAACGGAAAATATTGCATTTTTTATGCATGGGAGCACATTCCTGCTCTAGACGAAGAACCTGCTGCTGTCAGAGGTGTCTAAGTTTTTTTGTGGTGTTGCTCCAGTCTGGTGGGGGCCCATTGCTGGGAACACATTCCTGCTGCAAAGAACCTGCTGCTGTCTGTTCTGATCATGCTGAGTTATGTGTAGGTCTTATACTACACCATTACCTTTACCTGCTGCTGTCTGTCCTGATCCTGCTGAGTTATGTGTAGGCCTTATACTCCACCGTTACCATGTACCTGCTGCTGTCTGTCCTGACCCTGCTGAGTTATGTATAGGTCTTATACTCCACCGTTACCATTACCCGCTGCTGCTGCTGTCGTTCCTATGCCTCTTGAGTTTGCCATGGACTAAAGGGGTCTTACTGCAACCTTATCATTTAAAATGACTTGAAAACATAACAGTATTAAAAAAGTAAGCACTTGTTTTAACTGCAAAAACTATTTATTCAAAAGTTGGAGCCAAACATGGCTCTATAGCAACTTTTTAAGTAGCTCATGCAGGTCCCACAACTCCTGCGTCTGATTTAGTTGCAGCGCATCAAACTGCTGCACCTTCAGTGCAAGCTTCCGCTGCTGCTCATGGATCTCACTAACCTTTTTTGCCAGCTGCCGCTCATGCTCCTGGTTCTCCTGTATGGTTTTTTTATTCTCCTGCTGCATGCTGGCGTCACGAATCTTAAAGGGATCTTGCCCCGGCACAGTAAACACCTGCAACATCCAGGGCACCTCATCTACCATCAGGCCTGGTCCCTATACACTGAGAGTGCCCCAGAGGTCTCCTGTGCCAGCCTCTCCATCACAGCTGTACGTCTGCCCAGGGTCTTTCAAGAAAACTGAGTAACCCAGAGCAACCCTTGTTTGTCTAAGTAACCGTGATCTCACCATCGCAATACCCTGCAGGGATGCATGCTGCATGGGGTGTTGACGTATTCGGGAGAAAATGGGAAACTAAATGTGGGCTGCATTTTTTCCGGTAACCCTTTGTGAAAGTGAAAAATGTGGGTGTAACTTTTTCTCACAGCAAGGCCTGGAAATGCTGCATTCTTAATGACCTCTGTGAGGCTGGTAACATGTCCCCCATTTTGTGTTTGTACCAGGGGTCTAAATACGTTGCCACCCAGTACTGGTCCTGGCCCTTTATGCTTTTTATACGGGGGTCCTTCTTTAAGGACTGAGGGAACGGGAACCCCTGTAATCACACAAAATATTTATCATTTTTACAAACAACTCAGAACTCATAACAAATGCAAATTAAGGGGTGGATGTATCTAATGTAATGAAGGACGGGGCCTTTTACTGGAATACATAATGATGATTGAAGTTTATGTATATCTATACACACACGTATATATATTTATGTGTGTGTGAAACGTACGAAATCAGCCGGTTACATCATACATGTCTACCTCGTTATGTGTATATATACAGTTGCAAGAAAAAGTATGTTAACCCTTTGGAATGATATGGATTTCTGCACAAATTGGTCATAAAATGTGATCTGATCTAAGTCACAACAATAGACAATCACAGTCTGCTTAAACTAATAACACACAAAGAATTAAATGTTACTATGTTTTTATTGAACACACCATGTAAACATTCACAGTGCAGGTGGAAAAAGTATGTGAACCTCGAGACTAATGACATCTCCAAGAGCTAATTGGAGTGAGGTGTCAACTGGAGTCCAATCAATGAGATGAGATTGGAGGTGTTGGTTACAGCTGCCCTGCCCTATAAAAAACACACACTAGTTCTGGGTTTGCTTTTCACAAGAAGCATTGCCTGATGTGAATGATGCCTCGCAGAAAAGAGCTCTCAGAAGACCTATGATTAAGAATTGTTGACTTGCATAAAGCTGGAAAGGGTTATAAATCCATATCATTCCAAAGGGTTCACATACTTTTTCTTGCAACTGTATATATACACTCACAGCGAGGTAGAGATGTATGATGTAAACGGCTGATTTGCTACGTGTCACACCAGTTAATAAGTAATCATTTGTAAAGGGATGAAATACTTATTTGCATAACTGTTTATATACATTACAGAGTGTAGGCGAGAGATACAAAAGTAATGTAAGCATTGTACCTGGGCATTTTCTGTCACAGATCTCTGTGATCCAGCCAATGTGCCTCCTATTCAAATCTGACCAATGTTTCCTGATGGCCATCACACTATGCTTTCCCTTATACTCCCTCCTAAGCTCCTTGCTTAGATCCCTCACGATCCTCAGTTTTTTATCCTGGACCCGGGTCCTGTCGTATTCCCCTCTCCAACATGCGCTGCAGAATAAAGATGCAAGCATAAAATATATATATTTTTTTTAAATACAAGTATTGAAAATAATGTCATCAGCAACACAGCCAAAACAATTTAAGTGTTTGAAGGGGAAATATTAGATTTTATGTTACCGTTATAAGATGGGATGGTATTGCAATTGTATGTGTGTGGGTCTGAGCAATTGGATATTGGCCAGTTGAGTAGAGATGTACCTGTCTAGTGAAGTGACGGTATGGTATGGGGTGTACAGCTGTTTCGCCTCCCCGTGGTGCACCCTGGGTAACGCTACATGAACCGGAAAATACTAGTGTGTGGTATATAGTGTGTGGCAGGAGATATTTCTCTGCTGTCCATACATACATGCTACAGACATAGTGCTGTGATGTCACAACAATACTTAGTGCACCAATCAGTAATATGTAGTCAGACCTGATCAAATGTGAAGTTGTATGTATTGCAAATACAAATTTGCATCAATAGCCCAGCTTTTCGCAATCACAAATATTTTTGAACACTCTATCTGCATATAAGGCCATTGTTCTGCAATGCATGCGAAATGTAATCAAATACAGTGCTGTAATTTAACATTACATACAGGGATCAGGAGTTCTTCCTCACCATCGTTAAAATTGCTGCCCACCATCTTTTCCAGTCTCTGCGCACTTCCTAAAAAGGCAGCAAAACTAGGCCAAGCCAGCATTGCGCATATGCAAATACGTGCATATTACATGCCCGATTTCTCGAATATGACTAACATTCTACTGAATATTTGCGAAATAGCGAATTAGAATATTGGCCCTGACGCTCATTACTAGTCGTTAACGGCATGTTGCTGCCGGAGTAGCCTATCAAGCATATACAAGGTGGAGTTCCAGTAAATCGGGCTCTCACAAATCAGACGTCTACAAGAAAATGTAGACTGGCACATTAATACTGGGAGCATCAGATCATTATGTTCCTGGATGGCGGGCAAGAGGAGGTCTTGGGCGCCCTCTGAGCATCGGCCCACCCATAAATTTCACTGTAGGGTCTATGACCAGTCCGCCCATGCTTATATTCCTGACTAAGCTCCTGTCTCACCCTTTGGCCTGTCACATCAGGACTTCTCTTCTGGTGAAGACCCTTGGCTCCATTCCAAACTACTCTATCATTGCACTACGATACTGCCTCATTTGTGTGACTGTTCTGGGGACTGCAACCTGGGAATATTCCTGCAGCACAGTCCATAGCTTCTTGGGGGGAATAAAGGTGAAGACCAGGAATTTTGTAGACTCTACATCCCAGTCTAACCAGCAGAAAAAGGATTGAGGCCTATGAAATCCTCATTCGTGTACATGACTATAACCTCCTCAAATAGAAAACCATTGACTACATTATGACCTTGTAAAATCTGTTATGTTAGATGTGTCTAATTATAGGACTTGGTGATGATTGTTATTTATCTCTGTCTATGTAAAACTGCACGTTTTCTAAAGGATGTGCTCCCTTTTCCTCTTACTATATAGTGGAACAATATTTTCTCTATAATATCAATACTAATTCATGTCTGCCATAGCAAATAAGAAACATGTATGATATGAAATTGGAGCCCCTACAGAGAATTGTAAATATGTTCCTGAACATGTAGGATAGTAGATAGCCGCCACTGTGTTCCAATGTGTTTTAAAAGCTTTTTATTCTAAGAGTAGGTCATTAATGTGATGTTAAATGATTAGAAGAGTTTTTTCCAATGAAGCAATAGCCATCTTGTCTACTAAAGAAAAGGACGTTTTATGAAATGTGTCAATTATCCAAAGTAATGCTTTGTGTCAAGACTTTCCATATGTGCTGTACCTTATTCCCGGCCAAAGAACCTCTGGTGGCCAAGAACTAATGCTTCCATCTGACTACTCACAATACAGTCAACTACTGACCGATTGCTCTGAGAAGTTGGTCAAACGCATTCGATTGTTGACCAAACCTGCCGCTTTTGGCTGGACCAGCTGACCATCCAGTTTGCATAGGCAATTGAACCATTAAATTTGAACATGTCTGATCCTTTGTTCCTAGGGATATAAGGCACTGGATGTGAATTTGCAGGGGCTTTTTCCCCTCTGCCCATTGAGAACGCACACATGCTCTGCTGAGCCAATTAGGCATATGTACGGGAGAAGAGGGGTCACAAGTGAGCATTAAACTGACAGCTATCTAAAGTGTATGACCAGCCTAATTAGCTGTAGAGGTTGTAGAACCAGCAATGACCACTAGATAAGAATGTGCCAGTCCAAATTTTCTTGTAGTATTACATAAGACCCATTCATTAAATTACTGTGTTAGCTTAATGTACTGTGCTCCTATAATTAGTATCTTATTTTATGGTATTCGTCCGACTTGCCGACTCATACCATTACTTTTCTTAGGGGTAGGTGGGCTTGTGAAATGTGGACTTGGATAAGTCCAAGAGAGGCGGTATATTAGTGATAGGGACCCGTCTGCAGAAGCCACCTTGACGCTTGGTAGATGGGCCCGAGACAAGTTTGATCAAAATGTGCGCTAAGAGCTTCCATTAATCCATTTATAGTAGGTATAATACCACTTGAATTTAAAATGATCCCCATTTCTCAGCTTTACTGCTTATATGTGTGCAGCCATAATTTTTTTTATCAACCATGTTTGCTTTACGGAAATGCACCTATGACTATGAATAAGAATGTGCCAGTCTGAATTTTCTTGTAGTATTTATTGAGGGTAGCTCCTCTTTTAGACTGAGCAAACGCCCATCTGCCTGGGGCTTCTGAGCAAAGTACAAATGTAGCTGGTTCCTACACTGCCCTTAAAAAGTGGACTTGGATAAGACCAAGAGAGGCGGTATATTAGTGATAGGGACCCGTCTGCGGAAGCCACCTTGACGCTTGGTAGATGGGCCCTACACAAGTTTGATCAAAATGTGCGCTAAGAGCTTCCATTGATCCATTTATAGTAGGTAGAATACCACTTGAATTTAGAATGATCCCTATTTCTCAGCTTTACTGCTTATATGTGTGTGCAGCCATAATTTTTTTATCAACAAATCAGACATCTGACGGGCAGGTGGTGTCGCCGCTGAATGTCAGCAAGGCGAGCCATGGCCATGTAGGATCTTCTAAAATGGCCAGAGATTTTCCTGGCCTGCCGCAAGACGTCCTAGACCCCTGGGTATTGGGCAACAAATCGCTGCACGCCTAAGTTCAGGACGTGTGCCATGCACGGCACGTGTGTCATTTTGCCCTGTTTCGGCACGATCAGCAGATTGGCACCGTTGTCGCACACCACTTTACCAACTGTCAAATTGAGCAGTGTTAGCCACTGATCTGCCTGTGACCGCAGAGCTGAAAGCAGTGCAGGACCGGTGTGGCTTTTGGCTTCCAGGCACAACAGCCGCAGCACAGCATGGCAACGTCCCACATGGAACGTCGGAGCTTGGGGGCTGCAGCAGAAGAGGCGGTAGCAGTGGAAAAGGAGGAGTCAGCCGAAGAGGAGATGGAGGATGGAGTAGGAGGAGGAGGAGGAGAAGAGGCAGGCCTGCATGCAATCCGTGGCTGTAACACCAAATCCACACGGGAGCCATGGGTTACATGCTTAATGGCCGTCAGAAGGTTTACCTAGTAGGCAGTAAAAGTTATGTACCTTCCCTGCCCGTGTTTGCTAGACCACATGTCTGTGGTCAGATCTATCTTGGCACCGACACTGTGTGCCAGAGATATATTAACTTGCAGCTGAACGTGACCATATAGTTCAGGGATGCCCTTCTGGGAGAAATATTTCCTTTCGGGGACCTTCCATTGCAGTGTGCCAATGGCCACAAATTTTCTAAAGGCCTCCAAGTCCACCAGTTTATATGGCAGTAGTTTGCGGGCTAGCAGTTCCGACAAGCCAGCGGTCAGCCTTTAGGCAAGAGGGTTATCCTGCGTCATCAACTTTTTATGCTCAATATTTGATGGAAACAGGTATATCAAACCCCTTAATCAGTATTTTGTTGAAGCAAGTATATTGCAGGCCTCAATAAGTATTTGGTGGAAGCAGGTATATCAAACCCCTTAATCAGTATTTTGTAAAAGCAGGTGTATCGCAGGCGTCAATCAATATTTGGTGGAAGCAGGTATATCAATCCCCTTAATCAGTATTTTGTGGAAGCAGGTGTATCGCAGGCCTCAATCAATATTTTGTAGAAGCAGGTATATCAAACCCTTTAATTAGTATTTGGTGGAAGCAGGTATATCAAACCCCTTACTCAGTATTTTGTGGAAGCAGGTATATCAAACCCCTTACTCAGTATTTTGTGGAAGCAGGTGTATCCCAGGCGTCAATAAATATTTGGTGGAAGCAGGTATATCAATCCCCTTAATCAGTATTTTATGGAAGCAGGTGTATCACACGCCTCAATCAATATTTGGTGGAAGCAGGTGTATCAACCCCCTTAATCAATATTTGGTGGAAGCAGGTATATGAAACCCCTTAATCAGTATTTGGTGATGTGTGAATGAGGCATCACATTCATCCTGAAGATCATTTTTGGCATGTTAGGAACTACAAATGTAATAGGTTGTCATAAATTACAAAAACATGGTAGCAAAAACAGCACCTCTCTTAGGGCTCATTCAGAAGGCCGTATGTTGCTTTCCGCATTTGATCCGCAATTTTGCGGATTACATGTGGGCCCATTCTCTTCTAAGGGGTCCCAAAAGATGCGGACAGCACACTGTGTGCTTTTCTTCCGTTTCACAGCCCTGCAAAACAAATAAAAAAACTGTGAAAACCAGGACGTGGCCCTATTGACGTCTATGGGTCCGCAAAAATGCAATCAGTTTTTTTGCAGACATGCTGAACTGTCCGCAAAAAAAAAATAATGGATCCGCATTTTTGCAGACAGAAAAAAAAACATACGGTCTTTTGAATGAGCCCTTATGCACAGGCTGTGTGTGGTATTGCAATTCTAAAGCCTATTCACTTCAAAGGAGCTGAGCTGCAATTCCAGAAAAAATCTGCCATGTTTTTCTAATCCAGGGCAATACCTTTAAATTTACTATCCAAAACATTATCTACAGTGAAAATATGCATTTACATTGCCATACGGTTCCTCCGCCTTCTGCATGTTACAGTGTATAAAAAATCTGCTAAATGGGCTGTGGGACCCTCACTGATTGGATTTTAATTACCTATCCTGAGGATAAGTCATCAACAGGAGCCTGGAAAATCGCTTTAAGGCTTTGTAAAACTCATGGTGCAGTTTTCACCATCACATTTATTTCCAAAATTTTCTAGCATTAAAAGTATATTTCTGTATTATTTTCCATGCAATACAATATTCCCCAGTTGGAGATTTCAGGGGAACACCCCCAGTCTCAGGTGACAGCATACAATACAGGTTCAGGCACATTTACACTGCACCGATGAACAGACGATTGTCGGGAAGGGGAGCGTTCCTTCCTGACAATTGCCTGCTTGTTAGTGGAGGTGAAGCGCTGCATTTACATGCAGTGATCACCTCCACAGTATAACGCCTCATACACATGACCGTATGTATTTTGCGGTCCGCAAAAAACGGATTCGCAAAAAATATAGTTGACATCCGCGTGCATTTCGTATTTTGAGGAATGGAGCAGCTGGCCCTTCATAGAACGGAACAGACTCGGAAAGAAAATACGTCCATGTTCATGAGCCCTAAGGATGAGCGATGGCTATACTGTTGAGACAGCATGATCTGCTGCCCAGAAACCATAACTGAAGTGTCTGCTTCAACAATCATTTCACCCGGGTGATCTGCGGCACTTTTTGACGGACAGATTATTGGGAACAAGCATTGGTAGGAGGACAACAGTCTAAACGAGGCATTCTCTTTCAATTTTCAGTGTGATTATCTGTAGGGATATCCAACAATCATCTAGTGTGTATGGGGATCTGTCAGCAAATGTTGGGAGAAAAAAGGACCGGGCTGTTGAATTTTAACACGTCCCATCTTTTTGTTCTTAGGGGAAATATACCCCTGCCTGAGGTGTCCTCCAGCTGCTTTCTACCTTCTCTCAATTCAGAACACACGAATGCTTGTAGAAGCCTAGCATGCATGTGTATAGAGGGGTAAGGGGGGATAGCTATCGTTCAGCTGACAGCTTTCTAATCAGGGGCATAACTATAGGGGAAGCAGGGGAAGCGGCTGCTTTGGGGCCCTGACCCAGAAGGGGCCCATCCAGGAGGAGGAGGACTAAAAGATTTTGTCAGGGCCCCCTCAACAGTATTACACAATGAAATAATATACAGTGACAGTATAGACAGTGTACAAAATAGATGGAACAGCTGCCGGGCCTGGTCTGAGAGAGCGATCTTTACTAGTCACAAGAATGGGGGCGGCGTGAAAGGAAGGGGTTGCGAAAAAATTACTGGGGGAGGGGGGCCCCCATTCAAAAATATGCTGTGGGGCCCAGTCATTTCTAGTTACGCCACTGTTTCTAATGTGTATTGCCAGCTTTATTTTACCTTCAAGGCACCGAGTATTATTTGCATACAATAATTTAGACCAACATGATAAGCAAGTGAAACATAGGAAACAGAAGGAAATGGGAAAAATTGGGTTGTTTACTGTTTTATATTATGGTAGTTGTCCCTTACAATAACCTTCTTATCCCTAATTCATTGACTTACTATGTTTCTATTCCAACCATATACCACTACATGTAATGTTTGGATTGCTGCTGATGTAGAAAGTGGTCAATGTAGACAGATAAAGGACCAGTCATAAGGAAGCCTGGTGGGAAGCTGAATAAATGGCTAGTTTTAGGAACTACATACAACCCACATGTATAAATTGGTCCTTATGCAACAACATAAATGTATAACGTATAGATATTGGCTATAAACTCTGAAAACTGTGGGACAAAATCAGTACCTGAGACCATAACATAACTGCCTATGACTTTGTGTTCCATATGTATATAAGGGTATTACATTACATAAGACCCATTCATTCAATTACTGTGTTAGCTCAGTGTACTGTGCTCCTATAATTAGTATCTTATTTTATGGTATGCCTCCGATTTGCTGCTCATACCAGTACTTTTCTTAGGGGTAGGTGGGCTTTGGACCTCCAAAGGCAGTGATCTAGTGGTCATTTCTGGTTCTACAACCTCTACAGCTAATTAGGCTGGTCATACACTTTAGATAGCTGTCAGTTTAATGCTCGCAATCACTTGTGACCCCCCTTCTCCCGTACATATGCCTAATTGGCTCAGCAGAGCATGTGTGCGTTCTCAATGGGCAGAGGGGAAAAAGCCCCTGCAAATTCACATATAGTGCCTTATATTCCTAGGAACAAAGGATCAGACATGTTAAAATTCAAAGGTTCAATTGCCTATGCAAACTGGATGGTCAGCTGGTCCGGCCAAAAGCGGCAGGTTTGGCCAACAATCGAATGCGTTTGACCAACTTCTCAGAGCAATCGGTCAGTAGTTGACTGTATTGTGAGTAGTCAGATGGAAGCATTAGTTCTTGGCCACCAGAGATTCTTTGGCCGGGAATAAGGTACAGCACATATGGAAAGTCTTGACACAAAGCATTACTTTGAATTATTGACACATTTCATAAAACGTCCTTGTCTTTAGTAGACAAGATGGCTATTGCTTTATTGGAAAAGACTCTTCTAATCATTTAACATCACATTAATGACCTACTCCTATTAGATTAAAAAGCTTTCAAAACACATTGGAACACAGTGGCGGCTATCTACTATCCTACATGTTCAGGAACATATTTACAATTCTCTGTAGGGGCTCCACTTTCATATCATACATGTTTCTTATTTGCTATGGCAGACATGAATTAGTATTGGTATTATAGAGAAAATATTATTCCACTATATAGTAAGAGGAAAAGGGAGCACATCCTTTAGAAAACGTGCAGTTTTACATAGACAGAGATAAATAACAATCATCACCAAGTCCTATACTTAGACACATCTAACATACCAGATTTTACAAGGTCATAATGTAGTCAATGGTTTTCTATTTGAGGAGGTTATAGTCATGTACACGAATGAGGATTTCCTAGGCCTCAATCCCTTTTTTGCTGGTTAGACTGGGATGTAGAGTCTACAAAATTCCTGGTCTTCACCTACAGTATATTCCCCCCAAGAAAGTATGGACTGTGCTGCAGGAATATTCCCAGGTTGCAGTCCCCAGAACAGTCACACAAATGAGGCAGTATCGTAGTGCAATGATAGAGTAGTTTGGAATGGAGCCAAGGGTCTTCACCAGAAGAGAAGTCCTGATGTGACAGGCCAAAGGGTGAGACAGGAGTTTAGTCAGGAATATAAGCATGGGCAGACTGGTCATAGACCCTACAGGGAAATTTACGGGTGGACCGATACTCAGAGGGCGCCCAAGACCTCCTCTTGCCCGCCATCCAGGAACATAATGATCTGATGCTCCCAGTATTAATTAATTTAGGCAGCATTTTGTGCTGCACTGTGGTATCTGGTTCTGCTGATGTAGTATTGTGTACTGCGATGTGATATTGCTGGCCCCGCCTACTTGTGTTATTTTTTTTTTCCAGGGCCACTTTAAGTTCCCAATCCGCCCCTGAACATAACGGTTAAGGTTGTATTACATGGGCAAATTTTCTGCCCGATGATCGCTAACGAGCGTTCGTATGCTGCGGAGGAGATCCCTGCATGTAATAAGAGCAGGCGATTTCTGGGAAGGAGTGCTTCCCTACCGACAATCGTCTGCCTGATACATCCTTTAGAGTCAGGATTAGGACAATAGGTGCAAAAAGAGGAACCTATGAAGACAGAAGTAGTATCCAGGAGCAAGGGCCAGGTCAGGTCAATCAAGAATTAAAACCAGGATCAGATAATACAGGAGACAAGAATGGGTAACATCCTTAATCAACAAACAGTGCATGGTTAGACAATAACCAAGTGTCACCAACTTGCCTGTCCGAGCTCCAGTGCTGCAGTCTGGGGCTCGGACACTGCAGCGCGGTGCCAGACGTGCTGTCATGCCAAGCCCCTTGGTGACTCAGTGTTTAGGCCAAACCCCTCTGGTGCATTTAGGCCCTGCCCCTCTCGGCGCCGTATAGGCCATGCCCCACTCGGGCGTCTGTGTTGGCCACACCCCCTTAGGTCACACCTGAGCTATGCCCCCCGGTGATGTCAGCGCTCAGGTGATTAGCTCCCTATTTAAGGCTGCAACTGGCAATCACCTTTGCCCGTTACAGGTTTTCCTTGCTGTGCTCTACTACCTGTGTGCATTGAACTGTTGCTTTTGGATTTGACCTCGGCTACACCTTGACCTCTCTCTCTGCCTAGCGATTCTGTACCTTCTTCCTGTCCGGTATTGACCCTTGGCTTGTTATTGCTCCCTCCTTCCGCTTTGTGATTCTGTTGGTTTCTATCTCCTGGTTTGACTGCTTCTGGCTCGACTTCCCTTGGCATTTGTGTGTCCTGCGTGTGAACAGGTGCCTGCGGTTTTACGGGCACTTGGATTGTATCTCTGCACTTACCAGTATAGGGAACGTCGAACAGTTGTGGACTTATCGCCTAGGACTTCTTCTGCAAATAGGCAGGGTCAGTGGGCTGGGTTCAAGTTAGGGCTTACTATGTGTGTGCATGTCCCTACCTACGGCCGTGACACCAAGGTGGCTCATTGCTTAGCACTGGTGCCTTACTGGCTTCTAAGTTCGATTCCAACCAAGGACAACATCTACATGGAGTTTTTATGTTCTTCTCGTGACTTCATGGGTTTCCTCTCAACCCTAAAGACATACTGATAGGGAACTTAGATTGTGAGCTCAATTGGAGACAGCAAGCAATGATAATATCTGTACAGTGCTATATAAGTGAGTAAAATAAATACCCATTTAAATAGGCTTGACATTTTCTTTGGGTGCTTTAACTCTCTTACCTCTATTTTCAGAAAATCTCTAGTGTCTCTGTAAACCAGGAGCCACTGATATCTGCAGCAGGTGTCCTGCCTATATTGTCACTAAGTGACCTATAACAGCTGTACCAGGGTGGTAACCTTAGAACCCAGATGTCATTGCACTTCTGTCTGTAGCAAAGAGCACGTGTTGACCCCTTTATCTTACTCATCATTTATCTCCATGAACTTCAGCTGCCATACTACAGTCATTCAATATTTGTAGCAGTGATTATAGTAACTTTAGATATACATCATGTGCCAGCTACAATGTAAACTTTATTGTTAAAACATCAGATACATTAGGATCTATTCTTCAACTGTCTTCAGCATCAGTTGAACCCATTTGAAGAAGGGATTCATACAATCTCCAAAAGCATCTGATGCTTCAACAATAAAGTTCCCCTCTTTGAGATAAACAGTGACAATGGACACCTTTGATGACAGCACTGGAAAAAAAATCCTCCTTTTTTCTGCCAAATATTAGAACAAATTAGGTTGTGAAATTGCATACATTTTTGGAATATATGAGATCCTTTTAATACATTGTTTAGATGTCATATTTTAGCAGTTGTACTATTACAATGCATTGAAAGATCACTGTCTGCAAAACCGATGCACTCAGTGATGCCTAGTGCCAGGCCTGAGAGAATGGTGCAAGGCACAGGGATTTAAAGAACAGCAAAGAGAGAATCCATGTCTCATACTCCACTTTATTAGACTCTGCACGTGACCCAACATAATGGTGGTTATTTGCAAAGGTTTCACACCTGGTATTTGGCATAAATAAGTAGCAAAATTAGTCACAAAGGGCACTTAAAAAAAAAAGTCTCATATGAATGTACAATTATTGCAACTTTTTATACTTTATTAACTCTGTTGATAGTCCTAGGGTGATCTCCCTGATCCAGGAGCAATGTTCATGCCTCTAGACCTCAAGTAGCTGGTTTTAAGATCTCCTCTCCTTACTCTCCCTTTGCTTCAGTGTTCTAAGGGGCTGAGCCTTCTGTCAGCTTCCTCTTCTCAGCTTTCTGACCCGGCACTTTAATGGGGAGGGAGACTCCCTCCACCTCAGCCAGTATATAGCATTAGAAATGTGTTTGGGGTCCTGTATTATTGACAGCGCCAGCCTCTTTACACTGCTGTGTAAATGCAGAAAACAAATGGTTCACATAGTGCAGTATGGGTCTGAGCACATAAAGGATAAGTACTCTTGACTTATTTTATAAGCTTCTGCGTATGAACTTTACATCTGGTATAATAAAATAGAATCAGCTTCTGTCACGGAAGCCAGGAAACCAGACCACATGCAAACGCAGGTAAAATAAAGTAGTTTATTTAAAGGAACATAAACAGTCATCAGGGACAGCGAGGTTAGGAAGAAGCCGGTCAAGTCCAATGCAGGTAGTCGTCCAAGCCGGAATCAGGTCCAAATCAGGTAGTCGTCCAAGCCGGGGTCAGGTCCAAAGCGGTTAGTCGTCCAAGCAGCAGTCAGATCCAAAGCAGGTACGTCTGCTTATGCGGGGTCGAGAGCCAGAAGAAATGTCAGCCAGGCTGGATCATATGCAGGAACACACAAGGAGCTCAGACTGCCAGAGATGCACCCTGGAGCACAAACGCAAGGGCAATGAACCTGAAGCCTGAGCAGACTGATATAGTCAGGTGTTGCCACATCATCACTGTGCGAGGCAGCCTTGCAAGTGATGATGCACACAGAGGTTATAAGAGACTGCAGTCTGCAGATGTCCAAAATGTCTGCCACCATGAAAACAAGGTAAGATCTTGACAGTACCCTCCCCTTAATTGCCCCTCCTCCGCTGAGCGAAAAATGGTTTGTGCAGAAAGCGAGCATGGAAAGCATGGAGAAGGGCGGGCACCCAAACATCAGCAGAGGAAACCCAGGAGCACTCCTCCGGACCATAACCTCTCCAGTGAACCAGGAATTTGACTCGACCTTGGAGCAGACGAGAATCCAGGATGCTGCTAATCTCGTACTCCTCATGATTTCCCACAGGAATGGGATGAGGGCAAGGAAGTGAGGCGGTATAGCGATTGCAAAGCAGTGGCTTCAAAAGCGACACATGGAAGACGTTGGAGATGCGCATGCCAGGAGGAAGGTCAAGGACATAGGCAACCGGATTCACCTTACGGAAGATACGAAAAGGTCCAACAAAACGGAGGCCAGTTTCGGAGCAGGCACCTTGAGGTTGAGATTCCGAGTCAATAACCACACCCTCTCCCCAACTCAGTATGAAGGAGCAGGCAAACGCCTCAGGTCAGCCTGGAGCTTCTGATGCTGAGCAGAAACCCGTAACGACTCTTGAATCCGCACCCAAGAGGAACGGAGAAAACAAAGATGATCCTCCACAGTCGGAATGTCCTGTGGCAAGAACAACTTAGGCAACACAGAGGGCTGGAAATCAATATTCGCCATAAATGGAGACATTCCGGAGGATGAGTTGATGGCAAAGTTCCTGGCAAACTCCGCCCATGGCAGCAGATCAACCCAATTGTCATGATGGTCAGAGATATAGCAGCGGAGAAATTGCTCCAGGGCTTGGTTGGAACACTCAGCGGCACCATTAGACTGCGGATAGAAGGCTGAGGAGAAGGAGAGGTGAACACCCAACTGAGAACAAAAGGCACGCCAGAACCGAGAGACAAACTGGCTCCCGCGGTCTAAGAAAATCTCCTTAGGCAACCCGTGTAAATGGAAGACCTCCCTGGCAAACACCGAGGCCAGCTCCTGAGCGGTAGGCAGCTTCTTAAATGGAACACAGTGGCACATCTTGGAGAACCGATTGACAACCATGAGGATAACCGTGTAACCTCGGGATGCAGGAAGTTCCACAATAAAGTTCATGGCCAGGTGAGACCAGGGACGCTCCCCATTGGGAATGGAATGCAGTAGACCCAAGGGTAGGTGGCGGGAAGATTTGTTCTGCGCACAGACAGAACATGCAGCCACATACGCGGCAACATCAGTGCGGAGAGACAGCCACCAGATCTGACGAGAAACAGCCCAGGACATCTGGTTCTTACCAGGATGACCGGCAGTCCTTGAATTGTGGTACGTGTGCAGCAGCTTGATGCGCAACCCCTCTGTCACAAAACATTTGCCAGCAGGTCTCACCGTGGGTGTATTGGACTGAGCATCCAAGATCCGTTCCCCAAGAGGAGAGGTCAAGTTAGTGCGGATAGCAGCCAGGATATGATCGGAAGGTATGACTGGCGTCGGCACGAAATCCTCCCTGGGCAACTCAGAATACTGGCAAGACAAGGCATCAGCCTTAACATTCTTAACATTCTTGGAGCTGGGCAAATAGGAGAACACATAGTTAAAACGAGACAAGAATAAGGTCTGTCTAGCCTGACGGGGTGTAAGCCTCTTGGCCTCCGAGAGATGCATCAGATTCTTATGGTCGGTGAGAATGAGAACTGGAACTGCAGGACCTTCAAGCAAGTATCTCCACTCTTTGAGAGCCAGGATGATAGCCAAGAGCTCTCTGTCTCCAATCTTGTAATTGCATTCTGCTGGAGACAGCTTCTTAAAGTACAATCCACAAGGAAGCAAGGGTCCATCAGGTGTCCGACGCTGCAACAGGAGGGCGCCTACTCCTGTCTCAGATGCATCCACCTCTAGGAAAAAGGGCAAACCAGGATTGGCATGAGACAGAATCGGAGCCGAAGCGAAAGCAGACTTGATGCCCTTAATAGCCTGGGAAGCAGCAGGCGTCCAATTGGGGGGGATCACTGCTCTTCTTAGTCAGATCTGAGATGGGTTTGGTCAATGCGGAAAAGTTCCTGATAAATTTCCAATAATAGTTGGCAAACCCAAGGAAACGCTAGTTGGAACGGAGACCACTAGGGCGAGGTCATTGCAGATCTGCCGAAACCTTCTGAGGGTCCATGGAGAACCCTTCAGCAGAAATTATATAACCCAAGAAAGCAACCTGAGACAGGTGAAATTCACATTTCTCAAGCTTACAGAAAAGCCCATTTCTTTGTAACCGTTGAAACACCCATCTGACATCCAGGTAGTGTGATTCAATGGAGTCCGAATAAACCAAGATGTCATCCAAATAGACCACCACGCATTGCAACAACATATCACGAAAGACATCATTAATGAACTCCTGGAAGGCAGTGGGCGCATTGCCAAAAGGCATGACCAGATATTCATAATGAACGGTTCTGGTGTTAAACATGGTCTTCCACTCCTCACCCTCCTTGATCCTTATGAGGTTATATGCTGCCCTTAGGTCAAGCTTGGTAAAGACCGTTGCTCCCTTGAGGCGGTCGAACAATTCCGTAATCAACGGAATCGTGCCTGCATTCTTGACAGTGATGCGATTGAGACCCCTATAGTCAATGCAAGGTCTCAACTCGCCTCCCTTTTTCTTTACGAAAAAAAAAAGGAAGCACCTGCTGGAGAAGTGGACTTGCGAATGTGTCCCTGGAAAAGTGTGCGCGCAACGTACTCCTCCATCGCCTTATTCTCTGCAATGGAAAGAGAATAAATCCTGCAGTGAGGGGGAATGGCATCAGGTTGCAGATCTACAGCACAATCGTAGGGACGATGAGGAGGAAGGGCACCAGCGCGCATCTTGTCAAATAGATCCAGATATTCAAGATATTCAGGAGGCAACACAGAATCTGAGGAGGTACAAAGTACCTTAACAGGCCCATTTATGAAACAGCGCCACACTGTGGAGACCAAGAGAGGGTCTCGGCCGACTGCCAATCAAAGGTCGGATTGTGCAGCTGAAGCCAATGGAACCACAAAACCACGGAATAGTGCGGGGACGAAATAACCTGAAAACAGGCAGATTCCCTGTGAACAGCCCCAATCGCCATATCGACCGGAACAGTCTTGTGGGTAACCTGTGCCGGTTGCAGAGGTCTTCCATCAATGGACTCAATTGCCAGTGGAGTAACACGAGGCTGCAGGGGTATGGAATTTGCAGCAACAAATATACTGTCAATAAAATAACCGCCAGCACCGGAGTCCATCAATGCTTGAGTAACTGCTGTGACCCCTGTCAAGGAGAGGACAACTGTGATCAGTGGTTTATCTTTACCGGAAGTCGGGAACGAGGAAATTCCACCCAAGATCTGCCCCTGACAGGACCTTAAGTGCGAGCGTTTCCCGGACGGGTCGGGCATGACTTCCGGAAATGCCCACTGATACCACAATACAGGCACCGGCCCTCCCTCTTCCTAAAGGCCCACCCAGCCTCAGAAATGTGAGGGAATCCCAGCTGCATAGGTTCACTGCCAGACACCCCATCCCCAGGAGGCCTCCGCAGGCGCTCCTTACACAAAGGTCTCTCCCTGAGCCTGGTATCGATCAAAATCAGGAAGGAAACAAGAGCCTCGAGCTCATCAGGGAGATCTTTAGCCGCAACCTCGTCCTTCCATGCATCAGCGAGACCATGCGTGAAGGTAGCCACCAGTGCCTCATTATTCCAATATTCCAACCCACCTCTGCAGCCAGGGTACAGAATTCAATGGCATATTCATCTACGGTTTGTATGCCCTGTTGAATAGACAGGAGCTGCATTGCAGCAGAGGCAGAACGAGCAGGTAAATTGAATACCCTACGAAAGGAGGCCACAAAACTTGGGTAATCGCGCATCACAGGTTTATCGTTCTTCCATAAGGGATTCGCCCAGGCCAAGGTCTTGTCCAAGAGCAACGAAATCAGGAAGCCCCCTTTGGACCGATCAGAAGGAAACGCCTGAGGGACCATCTCAAAATATATGCCCACTTGGTTTAGCCACGACACTGACTTGGTTTACCCCCATATCGCTGCGGCAGGGATCTCAGCTGCAACTGAAGAAGCAGGAGTGGCAATGGGAGCAACAGCAGGAGGACCCACCGGCCCAGCAGCACCAGGAGGAAGGTGTGCGGTGCGTGCAAGCAACGTCTGCAATGCCTGAGCGAACTGACCCAAAAGGTGATCTTGTTGATCAAGTCTTGAGACCAGCATAGGGAGCGTGGGAGTACTGCATCGGCATGATTTATGGCCCTTGCGTAATGTTACGGGAGCCAGGAAACCGGACCACATGCAAACGCAGGTAAAATAAAGTCGTTTATTTAAAGGAACATAAATAAACATTCATCAGGGACAGCGAGGTTAGGAAGAAGCCGGTCAAATCCAATGCAGGTAGTCGTCCAAGCCGGAATCAGGTCCAAAGCGGATAGTCGTCCAAGCCAGGGTCAGGTCCAAAGCGGATAGTTGTCCAAGCCGGGGTCAGATCTAAAGCAGGTACGTCTGCCGATGCGGGGTCGAGAGCCAGAAGAAACGTCAGCCAGGCTGGATCATACACAGGAACACACAAAGAGCTCAGACTGCCAGAAATGCACCTTGGAGCACAAATGCAAGGGTAATGAACCTGAAGCCAGAGGACTGATATAGTCAGGTGTTGCCACATCATCACTGTGCGACTCCCAGGCAGCAGGCAAGTGATAATGCACACAGAGATTATAAGAGACTGCAGTCTGCATATGTCCAAAATGGCTGCCACCATCAGGACAAGGTAAGACCTTGAAAGCTTCTTTATAAACTCACTTGCCCTTTCTACTGTAATTCTGCAATAAAGCTATAATATATATATGGGTCAGGTGTTTTCGAAATAAAGGTACAGAATAAAATATAGTATAACATGTGTCTGTGCATTCAGAAACTAAGAGTTATTAGTTATCCTTCATTAATAGATATGCTTTTATTCAAACCTAGTACATGATGTTTGGTTTGTTAGAAAAGGTTTAACCCCTTCCCGACATATGACGCAATAGTACAGCATGGCGGCAAGTGACTTGCATCATTTTGACGTACTATTACATCATGGTGACTGGGCGGGCACAGGAGCGGTGCGCGTCCGATCACTTCAGAGACCTGGCAGTCCCTGATAGCCAGGCCCCTGCTATATCCGCCGTCATTGCTGTAAAAGCCGGATTAACCCCTTATATGCTGCGGTCAGCGCTGACCGAGGCATAAAACGTGCATACGGGGGGTGAGGGAGCCCATCGGTTGAAGTCCCAGAGTAGGACTCTCAGTGGAGACACTAAAATATGATTTTTTGTTTTGCTTCAAAACTGCTATTATTGTGTTAAAGTGAAATAAATAAAAAAGTAGATATATTAGGTATTGCCACATCTGTAACAACCTGCTATATAAAAATATTACATAAACTATGATGAACACCGTAATTTTTTTAAAATAAAAACAGTGCCAAAAAAGCTATTTTTTGCCACCTAACAACACATTTTTTGGTCACCTTGCCCCATACAGTGTAATAATGAATCAAAAAAATCATATGTACCAAAAATGGTAACAATAAATACATCAACTCTTCCTGCAAAAAACGAGCCCCTGCACAAGACAATCGGCAGACAAATAAAAAAAGACGTTCAGAAAATGGACACAAAAACATTTTTTTTCAAAAATGCTTTATTATGTAAAACTGAAACAAACAAACAAGGAAAGTAGATATATGTGATATCATTGCATCTGTAACAATCTGCATTATAAAAATAGAACATGATCTAACCTTTCAGATGAATGTTGTAAAAAATAAAAACGGTGGCAAAACAGAAATTTTTGGGTTACCTTGCCTCACATGTACCCCAAAATAGTACCAATAAAACTGGCACCTTATCCCGTAGTTTCCAAAAATGTGGTCACTTTTTGGTAGTTTCTACTGTAAGGGTGCATCAGGGGACTTCAAATGGGACATGGCATCTAAAACCAATCCAGCAAAATTTGTCTTCCAAAAACCATATGGCGCTCCTTTTCTACTGCACCCTGCCGTGTGCCCTTGCATCAGTTTACGACCACATGTGGGGTGTTTCTGTAAACCGCAGAATCAGGGTAATAAATATTGAGTTTTGTTTGGCTGTTACCCCTCGATGTGTTAAAGAAAAAAAATGGATTAAAATGGAAAATCTGCCCAAAAAGTGAAATTTTGAAATTTAATCTCCATTTTCCTTTTAATTCTTGTGGAACACCTAAAGGGTTAACAAAGTTTGACTTGGATAAATAAAAGTGTTCCAAAACTATTACCACATAAAGTGACACATGTCAGATTTGCAAAAACCTGGGCAGAAGGGCGAAAACTGGCCTGTGGTAGAAGGGGTTTAAAGGGGTTTTCCAAAACTTTTATACTGATGACCTATCCTCTGTATAGGTCATCAGTATCTGATCAATGGGGTACTAACACCTGGGACCACATCCAATCAGCTGTTTGAGGAGGTAGCGGCCGCTTGCAGTAGTACCGTGGCCTTCTCACAGCTTTCCTTAGGCCATGTGACCTCATGTTCATAGGTCACATGGCCTAGATGCAGCCCAACCCCATTCACTTCAATGAGCTGCAATACCAAGCACGGCCACCGTTAAATGTACGGTACTCTGGTTGGTGAGCTGAGAGAAGCTCCAAATAAGTGAATGGCAGTAGCAGAGTACACAGCCCAGCTGGAAATTTGGTCAGGAAAGTTAGCTTTGGTACAAGACAAGTCTAGCACGTCTACTGTTTATTCATGCATTGCCCTAATGCATAATATGTACCATAAAGGGGGGCCATTTATTACAATAATAACATTCCCTTGTGGGAGAGAAGCATTTGGGCTCCTTCAGGCCTTGGTGTGACTGCTATCACTGCATCATATATAGTTATCATAGCAAAGCCCCTACAAAACATCAGGTATATGGAAACTTACATGTTTCAAACCACACATATCTTATAGTCACCTGGTGTGTTGTGTTCATCCTTTACTTTTTACTATATATGTCATATAATCCTTGGAATTTAGTACATTGAAAGCAGTTTTACTCATATAATAAAAGACACAAAGCTTCATTTAAAGAGTTTGTTCACTTGAGGGGGGAGGGGGGGGGTGCAAACCCCCGTTGTTGGGCAGACCTGTGAAGGGAAGTATACTTATTTTAGTCTGTCTTTGAACTCTACTCTACTGCACGCTTCTGCCAAGGATGAGATACTGCTTGATTAACAACTACATCTCTGATCACCCATCCAGTTGACGGTCCCTGTTGTTCTGGGCAGCCACCTGCTCAAATTGAATTTGTAGTTGAATTTTTGCCTTGGTCCTTGTTATTAGTGAATAAAGTTTTGAAAAATTATTTTTGCATCTGAGTCATGATGCTGGCAGTATATCATCAAAGTCTAAGATATAGGGAGTCAAATGAGTGAAAACTGCTATGTGGTAGGCTTTTTCCCTAATTATCTATATATATATATATTATCATTATAGCATTTCAGGGTTTTTATTTTGTAACTGCTGTTTGAATCATTTTGACTCACTTGTCCTTGGCCATCTTCTTGGGGTCTTGCAGCAAGATGCTGCTTTCAACCACAGGAATGCTATTAAGGAGATATGTTTTACTTGTTAGACCATTCTTAATATATGACACTGAGAGGAAAGGCATTCGAGTCCTACTAAGCCTCCCTTTTGCTTGTTTGCCATTCAGTTCAGTGGCCATTATACCAGACTAGGAACATACTTTCTGACAATTACATTCAAAAGACTGTGGTTGTCAGACATTACTTTGCTGTTCAGCTTAAATCTGTCCTGTCATTAGAGGAGGAAAGAAGTTAAAAATATATATTTAGGTGGAAAATTTCTATAAATGGATACTTCCCTTCATAGTCTGACGTCTATAAATGCAGTATCATATTGTGCTGTAGGTTACTTTAGAATAATTTAGGAAAGGGCTGGACCAATAAGGATTACAAGGGTATTTCCAACAAATAATGTTATGGCATATAGGATGTGCCATAACTTTCTGATTAGTGAGGTTCAGGCTCTGGTGGGACTTCCACTGATACCAAAAACAAAGGAACAATGATCCCTTGAGCGGTACTCCTGCAGAGTGGTGCTCCATGCATCGTAGCTCCATTCACAGTGGGTTGCCAAGAGCATCGATGTGAGATGAGAAAATCAGTGAAGGAGCCGCAGTACGTAACTAAAACTGCACCACCTTCGTTTAGCGGATTGAGGGATTCCAGCAGTTGGACACCTCAATGAAAGTGATGACATATCCTAATTATATCCTAAAATGCCTTTAAATCAGAAGATGTAGTTTCCTTTGACAGATTGGACTAGGTGGTGGGCAAACCTGTGGCACTCTAGCTGTCGTGAAACTACAACTCCCAGAATACTTACTTGCTCCGCTCTTTTCAGAACTCTCATCGAAATAAATGGAACATGCCGGGAATTGTAGTTTCACAACAGGAGGAGTGCCGCACGATGCCCACCCCACTAGGTCCACAGTATCCAGACTCTACGATTGACGTATTATGACTATAAACTATTATTAGCAAA
This sequence comes from Bufo gargarizans, assembly GCF_014858855.1. NCBI lineage: Eukaryota > Metazoa > Chordata > Amphibia > Anura > Bufonidae > Bufo > Bufo gargarizans. The sequence goes on along the minus strand of NC_058088.1, from coordinate 34,646,203 downwards.
ACATATGCAAAAAACGTGTCCTGTTTGGTTAGCATATGTTGATATACCTTTGCCTCAACTGTACTGAAAAACATAGTCAAGTGTACCATTCAGTACAACTTATTTTATAGGTACGTTTTAAACAGCCTTGCCAAAATGATGCCCAAGCAGACTGTCACTAGTCTACATCTCCTTTTCAATAGGTTCCTTAGCAAAGCTGCAGAGACTGTGGTCATTGTGAAATGTTCAGAAAGTTTTAGTGTTTCATCATTGAAGAGTTTATCCCACAAATAGTATTACTGTACTATGCAATGAACAAGGCATTTGAAAGAAAGCTGCTGCTGGCCCCTCGACTTCAGGAGACTAATATATATGACGCAGAGGAATAAAAGTCATTATTTTTATTTATTTTTGCCAATAGGCGCATCTGACACCAAGGACAAAACCAACTTTGGAAACAAGCTACAGACTTCTATAAGGTAATGCTAGCTGTTCAATATCTATGTGACAGGTTCCCTTTAATAAGTGATGTAAGAAGGAACAAGGGGCCACCATTGACGGAAGATACGTGTCACCGAGGTTCCTGGCCTCGGTGAGGTAAGAACAGGATTTTTCCCTGAAGTGTCAGTTCTGTAGTGCAGTCTGACACTTCAGCTGTTAGTATGGCTGTAAGGCTGATCCGGGCCGGTTCTTATTGGGAGCAGCCAAAGAGCAGGGTGGGTGGCTGTTCCCCACGGTTCCAGGCCGGGTTTTGGGCTGGGATATAAAAACCCAGCCAGCACGTTCAGCTGGGGTGGATTATCCTCCATGTCAGAGAAGCTGTGGAGTCTTGAGAGCCGCATGCTGGGGAAACAGGTCTCTAAAGCCTGCTGTGGACTGCAGGTGGAAAACTGCTGACCAGGTGAAGGTTTTTTGCACTGTGGACTTTGTGTGGTGTGAACAGGCACCAAAACTGAACACCGTTACTTTTGGCTTGTTTTTCCTTATGTGTGAATAAAACACCGAACTTTGCTTTAAAACCTTGCTTTTGCCTCTGTACTGCGTCCGCTTAGCCTGCCTACCAGAGCGAATCCCCACAGTGAATACAGCTCTGCTACAGTACATAAAATGTTTTATAATTTGTGTTTCTTTTTTTGGCCCTGCCTGAGATTGCAGACTAGTTTTATGACATTTCTATCCTTGAAAAGAGTATATATAAAAATTCTAGAACTTTGAACGTGAAAAGTATCACATCTTGCTACTCTGAGGACTTCTTATCTCAAACTCTTTGGTTTGAATTGCCCATATCACTCAGCGAAACACTGAAATCAGTTGGGGCATGTCTAGACTTACACAAACATTCCTCCAAAGCAATTAACGGAAGCAGTCCATTACTCATCTATCCAAAAATTAGATAGTTGGCTAAACTGTTTTTCATGTTGCTGTGCCAGTCCAAATTAAAACTAGATAAAATATTACATTAGCAAAATATCCTGAAGAGATTAGAGATCTTTTAAACAGTAGGCATTAAAAGCCAAGTATGGAAGCCTGTTGTCACTGGGTATGATTTTCCAACAGTATAGAAAATAAAATATTCATGGCATATGTACAGTATTTATTATAATTTGTTATATGTATATATGTACATTTAGCAACATATCTGTCAGCACAGTAGGCAGGAACATACAGATATTGAGCCCTAACTGGAACCCAGCCTTCTTTCAGTGTAGTGCAAGCCGTAGATGGCAGGCACGCAACTGGTCGATGTTCCCTACTCTGCTAGGTGTAGGACTGACACACGTACAGAAGAAACTACACAAAGACGAAGTTGTACAGGAATGGGTTGGAACCGGACAGACAATGCAGTACCAAATCAGATGGCAGAGGGTAGTCAGAATAGCCAAGCTGAAGTCAGAACCAGACAGAAAACACAGTACGAAATTCCGAGACAGAGAGAGGTCAAAGCAATCCAAAAGCACACAGAACAGAACTAGGAGCACAGCTAGGGAGTGAAAATCCATCACTGGCAATGGTATCTGGCCAGCAAAGGTTTCAAATAGAGCACAGAGTCCCAGGATCAGAACCTGATGGTCATGACTCAGCGCTCCATTAGTCAGAAGACAGCACACAGGAAAAGATCAGCTGAGCAATCAGCCCACTTTAAGTTTCCTCCAGCACATGCCTGCTGTGAGCAGAAACAGCATTGCAGCCTGTTGCTAAAGATGCTGCCGCGTCACCAGCGGGCGTGGCTGCTCAGTGCTTCTTTCTTAGCGGAAAATCTCACCGCTAGGGCCCGGACAGGTAAGTTTTTGACAATATCCAATCAAAAGAAAATTGCACAGAAAACATATCTATCTGGTACAGCGTGTCTGTCACGTGAAGATGAAATCATGCAAGACCTGCTGATGCCCCTTCCAATGCCTAGCCTATACCAAGTATATTCTATATCCCACAATAACCTCTAAGATTTCTCCCTTACTCTGAAACTCTCTACCCCAACATATCAGACTATCACTTACCATGGAAACGTTCAAGAGAACCTGAGAACCAAACCTACCTCTTTAGACAAGCCTACAACCTAGTAACCCTACTACCACTATACCCCCATATGAGCAGCTTCTAACTTCACCTACTGTATCCCCCCCCCATCATGTAGATTATAAGCCATGGCGGGCAGGGTCCTCTCTCCTTCTCTACTAGTTTGTCTTGTATTGTTCATGCTTAATGAACTTGTTTTGCTTTATGTATGTGCACTCACACAAATGTAGAGCGCCATGGAATAAATAGTGCTGTAATAATAAATAATAAATTGATGCATTTGCATGTGACATGTGTGAGGGACCTCATCTCCCTCAAGCTTTCTGCATCTGTCTGCCTCCTCTGCTGCCCTTGTTTCTTGCCCTGCACTTGAGAAGATTTTACCAGAAATAAAATTGTCCGTTTAGGCATACTCCGTCAAAAAGTTTCACCACATCTAGTAAAGATAAAAAACTAAATGCTCTTTGATACCCAATATTTCTCACCAAAGCCACAGTAGAAAGATTCTCCGATTCCTGCATATCTCCTCTTTTGGCTTGATTGTTGTATAGCCTTAAAATGTCCAAGGTCTAGTAAATAAAGTGTAATAGGCAGCAATCAAGAGTATAAACAACATATTAAATGAATGAAATAAAAATGCAAGAGACATATCACCCACATGTATAACAAAATGTTAACACTGTTTTTTATATAGTAGCTACCATTTTGGAAGGGTTTAGCTAATGGGTATACCAGGACATATACTCCAGCTGCTGGGTGCCAGGCTATGGCAGTTCACTTTACCTTGGTCAATGTATTTAAATACAGGGCTAAGGCTACTTTCACAACAGCTTTTTTCCTTTCTGGTATTGAGATCTCAATACCGGAGGAAAACGCTTCAGTTTTGTCCCCATTCATTGTCAATGCAGACAAAACTGAACGGAATGCACTCCGTTCCGTCTGGTTGCATTCCCCGGCATGAAACACAATGTAAGTTAATGTGGCCGGATCCCTTTTCTCGGACACAAAAGAAAACCTCATGGCTATTGTAGAGATAATACAAACCGATCCATTCATAACGGATGCAGCCGGTTGTATTATCCTAACGGAAGCGTTTGTGCTGATCCATGACGGATACAGCAAAAATGCAGATGTGAAAGTAGCCTAAGACAATAAACTGAACCTTTGTCCTGGATGAAGGAAACTCTAGTTAGAGCCCTGAGTAACTTTCTTTCAAAGACTAAAGGGGTTATCCGACACTAACATATCTTCCCCCAAGTGCCGGACCCCTCTCTGCAGGTATCAGCACTGTGATATGATGTGCAGATGACAGCTATGAGATAGTCAGCTTTGTCCCTGTGCTTCGGAAAGGAGTTCACCTCACCTCATACTCACAATCTAAAGTGTGTTCTAATGAGGATCCTCACCCACTGCAGTGCATCTGGTCCTCATTCCTACACCTCAACTTGTGAGCACCAGGTGAGGTGAACTCCTTCCCGAAGCACAGGACCATTGCTGAGCAGTTATCGCTGCTGTCATCTGCACATAATATCCCAGTGCTGATACCGGCAGAGACTGGAGTTTACATAGCTCTGTGCTCTGCATTCTCATAGAGGCCATACTAAAGTGTCAGGAGGACGGATTTCATGTTCATAAATCTGACAGTGGCCATTTTAACGCCTACAGTGATTGTCTTCTAGACAAAATTAGCCATTATAAATAATTAAAAGGCATTTAAGAGTTAATTTATAATAACCTGTTTTTCTGTATTTTCATTTTTTTTCTTTCCTGGACAACCACTTAGATTTTTAGGGCATATAGACATCATCTGGCCCTATCAGGGCATATTTATATATATATTTTATGCACTTATATAGCGCTAGGATATTCCGCAGCGCTTTACAGACATTAGCATCCAATTGTCCCCAATAGGGCTCACAGGCAAATAGACATCATAGTCCACTCAGGGCTTCCTTTTAAGAGCCAGAATGGATAGCTGGTCTGGCAAAATAGAACCATCTTTGTATTGCAAAGATAGTCATGTATCTGAATGGCCACCAGGCAATGATGCATTCCTCTCTGCAATGGACTTTGCAGAGGAAATGTCTCACTGTAGCTTCCTATGGCAAACTTCCTAAGAGTGGGACCTGGGTCGATCAGCTGCTTGTTCTGGGTGGTGCACTCTGAAAGGGGTTGTGTCTGATAAACAAGTGATAAGATGAGATAAACAACATGTTTCATGTGTCAGCTACTGGGCCGACTATAGCTCACCTGACCCTAACTGACTGTATCATAGAGTTTTATTATACAGTCAGTTCATATCATAAAAGTCAGTGTATCATAAAATACTGAGTAGTCATTGGGTCGGGGAAGCTGTGGTCAGCCCAGGACATGCCCATGTTCATGTCAGTCAGCCTCTCATGAGGAAGGAGGTACATTTCAGACTTCTAAAGATAGCTATAATATTCAACTGGATTGACACAGCCTTGTATAGTCACAAGGGTGTACCTCCTTAATCTATAAATCAACAAAAGAGAACTGGTACCATGGAATACCTAATAGAATGTATCTTTATTTAACATAAAAACATGAAAAAGATAGATAATCTTTTTGTAGACAAAAATACATATACTTAGAGACCATACAGGGTGCCAGCAGAGAATAATCGACAATAGCTGTTATATTATTATTAACTGGTCATGTAATATTATATACTTGAAGTGTGAGACATCGCCGATAATTTGTATCAAGATCAGCATACCATATCTAAGCTTTCTCTAAACATCGATGCCGCTGTCTCTCACTTCAAGTATACATGGCATCACTGGGATCGAGGTGTTGATGAAACTATATTTATAGGGTTGGCGCCATCTGTTATTCACAGTCTATTGCATATTTCTATGATACAAGCGCCAACGCTGATTAGCGTTTATCTCTTACCCCAAAATCCTGTGGTTCAAATGTGGTCAGTCCCTGCTAGGCATTCCTCATCCTCGACGCACGTTTCGCTTATTGCTTCCTCAGGAGGATTTAGTTATAATAGTCTGCCAACATTCAGTGCGCTGCCTGTGCTGTTCATAGTGCACCCTGCGCTGATGAATGGCAGGAAAAGTCTAAGGCATATTGGTACATCATAGACTTTTTACAGGGTGCGGGTGCCCACAGAGAGGGCTGTGAGTGCCACCTCTGGCACCCGTGCCATAGGTTCGCCACCACTGGCTTAGGCGCAGCTCAGCCCCATTGGAGTGAATGGGGCTGAACTGCAATACTAAGTATAGCTGCTATCAAATGGACAGCGCTGTGCTTGGTGAGCTGAGAGAACTCTGCAGCGCTACCACGTGTACTGGTGCTTTCTGAAACAGCTGAGCAGCGGGGGTCCTGGGTGTCGGACCAACACGATCAGATACTGCCATATAAAAGTCTTGGAAAACCCCTTTAAATCTTTAAAATATAAAGTACCTATCCGTTATAAAGTTCTTCAACATGGCCCTTAAAATCTGTAATTTGTGTAAAGTGATAATTACCATATTTTTTTGAGAATTGCGCCCTATTTTAAAAAATGCCTCTATGTCACCACCAAAGAATGTGCATTGCATAGAAAAGGCTCTACAAATCTGTAACTTGTTTCTACTCCAGGGAACTACATTGATGTACTAATTAACAACTCTGCTGACTTACAGTTTACAACAGAGGCATCCAGTGAGCTGCCACTTAATTGTCCTTAACAGGTCATCGAAAAATAATGTACTGCATTCAAATGAAGCAAATTAGTTTCCTTCATTCAAAATGTAAATGCAAACAGGCCATGACCTTGAGACAATGAATGCTTGAACAAAGTTATCATAATTAGTGACTGGCCCAATATTAAAGGAAACTTGTCTCTGGAATAGACCTCTTTAAATCTGCAAGTGTCTAATCAGCACTCTAAATTATACTGTGATCTGGTGAAGGGCTTGTGCCAATACTCAGCAACCAATCTGAAAAAGCAGATCTGGAGTATAAAATGGGAAACAAGAATGGAGCAGAAACCCAAGCCTTATATATGCAGGAGGTAGATTTCATGCTACCTAAGATCCTAAATATTTTAGTATGCAATACAGCCAAGCTAGTCACTAAATATAATTCTCATACACACTAACAGACCCCTTTATGGTGGCACTTAGTGTCCATAGAAGCACATGGTTGGGAGTGGTAGTAGCCCTGATGAAGTGTTGTGTCATGGTGTACTCCTTCAGGCTGTTGCTCCCTGGCAAACGGTTCAGTGGCAATGTAGCATTGAAGAATGAGGCCAGAATGAAACCTAACAAAAGTATTTTTAGTAAGTGCAACTTGCAACTTCAAATACTTCCAATAGCAGCTGATTTCAAGTGAAAAACTTCTCGGGCACCAGTAAGGATTATGGAGGCAGGTTGGATGGCAGCAATTTAGCAATTAGGTCATACTGGCCTAGTAAAGTTTTGGGTGATGGTGTCTTTGCTGTAATCCTTCACCATGCAGCAGTGTCTGGAGATGCTGGTTAAAGAAGGTCAATGTGCTGTCAAACTTCTTAAAGGGAACCTGTCACCTCCCAAAACCATCCCAAACCGCTAGCAGTACCTGCGTATAGCCAGAAGCGTGTTTCTGATTATGCCTTTCTTCCTGAAGGCAGATGCAGAAAAAGTACTGAAAACGTTGTTTTATCCCCTGCCCGGCGCGCTTCTCCACACATGCTTGCTTCAAGTGGCCTCCTTGCTTTAAGTCACGGTAACCACGCCCCTCTCCCTGCCCCTTCGCTGTGACTGACAGCGCTTATGCACGAGATTTCGGCTGCCTTTGCCGAACAGCCGTCTGTCAGTCACAGCGAAGGGGCAGGTAAGGGGGTGTGGCATCATCAGAAACACGCTGCTGGCTACACGAAGGTACTGCTGGCGGCTTGGGGTGGTTTTGGGAGGTGACAGGCTCCCTTTAAGACTTCACTTCAGTTAGGAGAATAAGGGATCACTCTGGAGAATGTGTAACAGGATCAGGAGCTCTGACTTGTGCTTCCTCTCCACTCTGTCTCTGAACAGTAACTCCCCCTCCTGACAGGAAGCAGGACCAGCCCACTCCTAACCAGAGGGGAGGAACAGGGTGGTTAGCTCTGTTCCTGGTTAACCCCTGTCATCCACATCGTACTGGTAATTACAGCCAAATAATACAATACAAAAGACATAACAATATAAAAAAATACTAACTTTTATATACAGAATTGTAGTACTCCCAGGTCTGGGCTACTAACATACGTATAGACCATTAATTAGTTTGTGTGGAATCCCATGATGGCCACATTAAAGAGTTATTCTGGTTAGGGCTCATTCAGACGCCCGCATCCGTTTTTGTGGTCTGTAAATTGCAGACACGCAAAACACAGATACTGGCCACGTGCATTCCGCATTTTGTGGAATGGAATGGCCAGCCCTATGATAGAAATGCCTATTCTTGTGTCCGCAATTGCAGACAAGAATAGGACATGTTCTATCTTCTTTGCGGAGCCAATGAACGGAAGCACGGATGTGAGCAGGACATTGCTGTCTGCATCTTTTGCAGCCCCAATAAAATGAATGGGTCCGTCTCCATTCCGCTAAATTGCGGATCAGATGTGGAATAAAATATACGGTCATGTGGATAGACAAATAAAAAGTGCTAAACTTTTAAAGTTAGTTTCAGATCTGCCTTTTTAAATCCAGCAGGCTGTTCTGGCAGGGGAACAGCCTGCTGGATTTCACCATATCCTGCATATCCCAAACACTGCCATTCACTGCCTGACCCCATTGACTATAATGGGATGCGATGGGGATCCGGACAGGTTCCAGCATGAGCGCCGGGTTTCGGCCGGACAAAAACTGTCACAAATGAAATACGCATATTGAAGGTTAGGAAAATGGCAACTGAAGAGTGGTTGTCAGTTATCAAATGCATGGCCACTTGGGAACTGCTTTGTATTGGCTTTCAATCAACACTACACGGTATTTGCTGCAGTTGGGTTGATCTCATCATTTTTGGTCTACAGTTGACCCTTCTGCTTCACCCGGCCAGCACCCATGATTACATTACAGAAGATTTGTTCTGATATCTTGCTTTTTCTCTTTTTGCACGAAGATTATAGTCTAACGTCTAGACTAAATGCTGGGGGGGACTAGGAACGACACAAGGAACTGAAATAATTTCAGACGTTCTTATCATTTTGAGGGTTTTGTCATTCTAAAATTAATACAGAAAGCAGAAATAGAGAGAACACATTGTGCTTCTAGACGTGTTCGAAGACAAAACTCACAGAGCAATTCACTCCTTGAAATAATACATTTTGTTTTCATTTCTAATACAAGATTTGACTTGCCCAGGCAATAAACATACTACATTGACAAACAGCAGCTATATGGACCATAGGCCACAATATACATAAGGTGTTCATTGACTTTTCTGGGATAGCTTTCTAGACATGCTGTGTAGAGATCATTGTGCAGGGAGGGGGAGTAGAACCTGTAACTATTACCTTCAGTGAATGGTGTGATCCTGTGTTATTTTTATAAATGTGATACCTTTCACTGTAATTCTGCCTCTGATGATAATGAGACGGCTACTGAAAAGGGATCCGTACAAAGCAAGAAGTGACACAGATTATTAGGCATAGTTACAAGTGCAAAAATGCAGGATTTTAGGATTTTTTGCTTCAATATAGTGACATGGAAAATTTAAAATAACATCTCCAAAACCACATTTCCTTTAATTACATATGTGTAGATGTTGATAAAACAGTGTATACACAATCATTCTGCATTAAAGGTGTAGTCTGAGTTAGACAACCCTTTTCTGTTAGACGTGCCCCCCCCCCCCCCCCCCCCCCCAGATGATCACATGGAGCTCCAATGAACAACTGTAACTTGTAAGTGAATCCTACAGCAAATGTTCGGCACCACCACTGGGGAAATGTACAGCAGCATTACCAGTTCCTGTTGAAGACATTGGGCTGTCTGTTCAGAGATGGTGTTTGTAGCCTCTCCTCATTCTGCCTAATAGTTGAGGATACTGAAGATAATATAATTTTCTTCTCCATTAGGGCATATGGATGTCACAAAGGGGTGCCCACTGTTCAGGACCAGCTCTGAAAGTCAATCATAGAGAGTTTTTTTAAAGCAGACAATGCCTTAAAAGTCTATTCAACGTATACCCACTATATTGGACGGGTGTATACATGTGTGTCCCTGCGTTCTCCAGATCTGAAGATTTTTGCACTGAGATGGGAGAAGGTTGTATCATAAAATTTTAGAACTCTCTATGGCTTTGTTCATATCACCGTTTTGTTTTTGTTGATCCATCAGAAGAACGGAAAGATAAAAAGGATCCTTTATTAGAGCATCCGTTGTGCTAATTTTGCATCCATTTGTGTCAGTTCTTTCAGAGATTTGCAGGATCTTTCAGAGATTCGCGTGAAGGCCAGGGCTTTTTCTCCGGTCAAAAAAACGGATCTCTGATGGAACTGACACAAACAGAAGCAAAATGAGCACAACAGATGCTGAAAATAAAACAAAACGGTGATGTCAACGAAGACCTAGAGACTTAAAGGGGTTCTGCAGTTTGTTTAAACTGATGATCTATCCTCTGGATAGATCATCAGCATCTGATCGGCAGGGGTCCAACACCCGGGACCCCTGCCGATCAGCTGTTTGAGAAGGCAGCGGCGCTGGTAGTAGTGCCGTGGCCTTCTCGCTGTTTACCGCAAACCCAGTGATGTCACGACTAGTATCAATGGCCTGCACGGGGCTAAGCTCCATTCAAATGAACAGAGCTTAGCCCTGCCCAGGCCATTGATACTAGTCGTGACGTCACTGGGCCTGCAGCTACTACCAGCGCCGCTGCCTTCTCGAACAGCTAATCGGCAGGGGTCCCGGGTGTCGGACCCCCCGCTGATAATACACTGATGATCTCCAGAGGATAGATCATCGGTTTAAAAAAACTACAGAACCCCTTTAAATGTTATGATACAACCTTCCCCCATGTCAATTCAATCTCCAAATCAACTTAGGGCATTTTTGTGATAGACTGTCTGGTATGAGGCAGATCACATTACCCAATGAATCACACATAAAAAAAAAAAAAAAACTTTTCTGTTTGTCACATGTGGATTTGGAATATCTGTGTTGTGAAATATCCATATCTAAATATTTCCTGTGAAATGATCATCTTAGCTCATTTCCATGTCTGCCATGTCTGATAAAATTGTACAGCAATGTCTCTGGGCAAGGTCATGCAGCCTCTATCCCTCTGAATTTCACTGGAGTCATATGACTGATAAGCTATTTACCAGAAAATAATTCGCTTTTTTTCTACCGTAGATTTTAACCACTTTATGTGGTTTGGCAAATACATTAAGAGCGTGGTTCCTATTTCCTTTTAAATATTCGATAAAAGACACTGATTGTGATTTCCTGGAATGTCAGTTATGACTATTGTCTGTAGAAGAATCCAATCGGTGACCTTTTCAGGTGGCCCAATTGTCTGGTAAGTGCGTTAGAATAAATGTATGGAAATACCATTGTTACAAGACAATGGTGGCAGCTGTTTGGCTAATTTTACACTTTTATCCAATGGTCAAAAGGGTTGTCCAATATTAGACGAAAAGGTCTGTTTTGTTCAGAAACAGTGCCAGATTTGTCTGTAGGTGGTTCAATCTCATTTCAAGTGAATGGAACTGATCCGTAAAACTAGACACAGCTCATGAGGGAGCTGTCTGAGGGAAAAAGTGAGTTTTTTCCTAATAATCTCATCTGAATATTGGATACAAAAGTAAAACTAGCCAAAGTTTGAATAAGCTGAGCAACTCTGAAAATTTAGATACCGCTCATTAAAGGGGTTTTCCCATCTCAGACTATGGGGGCATATCGCTGGGATAAACGCTAAATGATATCGCTCGTAAACCCAGCCAACAAAGTGAAGAAGGGTGCCCCTCGAATGCGTGGCTGTCCTCCATTTGTTTCTATGGGGATTCTGAAAATAGCTGAGCGCACCGCTCGGCTATTGTTGGCGGGCCGATAGGAACAATTGGTGGTGGCCACCACTTTGCTGTCTTCGTTTTAGGCTTCGTTTTAGAGATAGACCCATTCATTTCAATGGGGCCGCAAAAGATACGGACTGTAAACTGTCTGCAACCGTATGTCAGTTTTGTGGCCCTGCAAAAAAGACAGATCATGTCCTATACTTATCTGTTTTGTGGACAAGGATAAGACATTTAAGAAGGAATTAAAAAAGAAATGAGGGCTTACTCTCAGCCGGATCCGTGTTTTGCGGATTTGCAATTTGCAGACTGGAAAATGGTTAGGGTCCTGTACATGAGCCATTCTTCTTCACTGACCCATCAAAGCATCAGTGAGCATTATGAATGTATTGTGATTCTTATTATAAGCATCTCTGAATCCATAGCTTATCAGATTTTACCGATTTTTTGATGCTTTCCATTTTTTTCATCTATTCCCCTATGATCTGATAGTCCTTTATGGTCTGGCATGATTTACCTTTGTCCCAAAAGTGTAAATGTAAAGTAAATTTAAATAGCTTGCATCAAGGTTAAAATGTGTTTTATCGCTTTGTACTTTGTGCCTCCAGGAAGTTTCTAGTAAATTCTCAGACTAAAGGCTACTTTCACATTCGCGTTTTGGCTTTCCGTTTGTGAGATCAGTTCAGGGCTCTAACAAGCGGTCCAAAACGGATCAGTTTTGCCCTAATGCATTCTAAATGGAAAAGGATCCGCTCAGAATGCATCAGTTTGCCTCCGATCAGTCACCATTCCGCTCTGGAGGCCGACACCATAACGCTGCCTGCAGTCCTGGGATGTGTCCTGGCACACAATGTAAGTCAACGGGGACGGATCAGTTTTCTCTGACACAATAGAAAACGGATCCGTCCCCCATTGACTTTCAATGGTGTTCATGACGGATCCGTCTTGGATATAGAAGACATAATACAACCGGATCTGTTCATGGCAGATGCATGCGTTTTCAGAACTGAAGAGTTTTTGCAGATCCATGACAGATCTGCAAAAAGCACTAATGTAAAAGTAGCCTAAATTGTTACCTATATGTATTGAAGATTCAGCACAAAAATGAACTGTATACCAAATCGAAATCCAGAGGGATGAGAGAAAGTAACCTACTGAACCAAGGGCAAAGTCAAATTGATCTCTGCACAATTCAGGACCATTGTTTTACTGATATCAGAGAATATCAAAGATACCTTACAGAAATTGTGCTCAGAAGATGTCCAGGTCATAAAGAGTCACTGTACGTTCACACAATTTAGTTTTATTTAATAGGGAATGGTGTATATAGCAAATTTCTAAATTGCTTCATTTAAAAAAAATATGCCTGCATCCACCTGAAAAAAGCCAGTCATGGCCACTAGGGGTCTCTCTTCCACCTAATGTGAGTTAATTTATTTTAAAGGGGTTGTGCCAAAAAATATATTCAACAGTTTTTAAACCAGCAAATGAATCTGAATACTGTTGTAGCTGCATGTAATTAAAAGTTTTGTATAGTCGTTGAGAAATGTATCTGTAGAGTGCCAGCTGCTGTTTGTTTTTTTCTTATTTCTTTGTCCGGCTCACTGAGATGGCCGCACATGCTCAGTTACATACTTCAACTTCCTCCTGAGCTGTGATTGCTCCCCTCCTGTGAGCTCCAGGGCTGAAAACAAACATAGTGGGAAATAAGGGAAAGGAAGTCACAGCCTGTACAGTTCAGGCATATTTTGCAGAAGGGATATACCCCCTGCTTCTGAGTGAAATGTATCTAGCTATGCCGCTGAAACAGGGAATAATATGGCTGAAAAGATATTAGGGAAGCTCAAAAAGACTCATTCCTTCACGGTTATGATTGTACAAAGAAGCACAGCTATTATGCAAACTTTTTTTAATTTTTTTTATAGATAGGCTTTAAGGTCAGGTCATATTATCTCTTCTTGGCAATGTTCAGTTGCAGGTGGAGAGACAGACTGGTCATAGACCAGCAATATGCTACCTAAAGCTACAAAGTTGTAAAGCTACAACTTCCAGCAAGACCAGTTTTGCCAATCAGATCATGCTTGGAGTTGTAGTTTTACAACAGCTGCTGAGCCACAGTGATATCCAGTTTTTAATTTACTCATACAATTGCCAGAAGAATAACAGAGGAACTACACCACATCATTGTTGTAAAGAAAAGGGCTTTAAAATATGGGGACTATACTGTACTGTACTATAACAGTGGAAAATGTCTTATTGACATGTATGATATCCCCTATAAAGTACACGGCAGCCTATTTCTGTAGACCTGCATGGAGATCTGAGATCTGAGAAAAGAAATAACATCAAAGACAGTAATTTGCTAAACTTAGATAGTTAGCTTAAAAAAGTTCCGGGAACTAAAATCCCTCTGTAAGTGTCAGGTGTGTCTTTACTATTCCTGGTAGTGGTAAGCACCAAAAACATCTTGCTCAATTTACAGTATAACCTTTCTTGAAAGCTGGCAATCAAGGTAACCAATATAAAAAGCCAAAAATATACCGTATACCAGGCACAAGGCTACATGAAATGTGGGCATTGTTTCCAAAGTTGAGCAATGATGGTCACATGGAGACGTCAGCTGCTACTCTTTGAAGCAGCAGCAACAGTCAAACTTAATGACAATCTTTCAAAGCGTTGATAATTGCAGGCTTCTAGATCTCAATATATAGAATGGCCTTTTTCAGGCACACAGCTGAGGCGTACAACAACTGGTCTATGCGGGTTTCACAATGGTTTGTCTATTATTATTATTGGCATCCAAGCAAGAACTGATTAGCCCTTTTGTTTAAGGAAAATAACAGAAATAATTACATGGAAATGACCCAGTTATCTAGAATGTGCTCATTGTAGTGGAAAAGCAATGCAAAGTCCTATGGTAGGAAATATGTATTCTAAATTTTTGCACCATAACTTAGCATATGTGAGATAATACATAACGTCTAATATCTCCTGCATGTGGCTGTATTACAACATGGAGCCATAACAGGGCATCCACAGAGTTGCAGGGGTCTTTACTGTACCTTTGTATACCTTCAAGGAGGCATATAGAGTTTTTTTTTTTTATCTTGGATTCTTAGCAAATCCAACGGAAAAGAATGTGGCATACTCCCCCTTTGCCATGCAACATGCAGCATCCAACGGACCCATAGGGCGACACACACAAGCCCCATAGTATGAAGCTGCCAACCTGTTGACTAACAGTAGATTTATGTAGAATGAGTAATGATAATTTCAACTTGTTTTGGATAATGGGGTATGGGAGGAAATAAATTGTAGGGGTATATTTGCAGCAAGCCCCCAAAAAGCCGATGCACAGGATGGGAGTGGTAGTGACCCTGATGAGATGAAGAAGTGTTGTGTCACAGTGTATACCCTCAAGCCATTACTCCCTGGGGTTTGGTGCAGTGAATAAGTGATGAAAAGAAACCAGGCAGAGATTATAGAACAAAGAATGTGTTCCTTTAATGTGTGCAAAGACAAATAGCAGAATATCTTGGGAGCAGTTTGTACAAAGTGCAATTTCTCCTCCCAAATAATACGGTATGGTGATGGCAATGTGACAGAAGATTGCACTCAAAAGTTTGCTATCTGAAAATATCTCTCTCTTAATTCCTTTCCCTAATGCTGTGGCTGTAGATGTCCAGTGTATGATGCCAGCTTCTAGCTATGCCTGTCTTGAACTGTGGTGGTGGTGTCTTAACGTGTTTCTCCTCACTTTGCAGCAGAGTCTGTATAGCTTGATTGCTTCATCACTCTGCTGACACCAATACTCCATTGTTTACAGATCTTCTATAGCCTGGGACCCTGCAGGCTGTCTGAAGTAGTGGTCCTCCCAGAAAAGCTGGCTTTGTGGTCCCCGTGGCCCAGAGTAGTGAGCTACATTGCAGGCTCCCTCACTTCTCACTCTCTTCTTTCTGCTCTAACTAGCTATGCCCCTTCCTTGGCAGGAAGCCAGACCAGACCACTCCTACCAAGAGGGCAGGAATGGGATGGTAAGTCACATTCGTGTTTCCAACCACTGCCAGCCGTACCCCATCTGATGGTGTACAAAATGTATAGCATGACATTACATTACACATCAAACCATTTACCATAGTAGTGCCCCCAGGTCTGATGTACTTCATATTCATACCCCCAATGTTTCATTGACACTTCTGAATTTCCATAAATTATTTTAGAAAGTAACAAGATCTTTTTGAAAGCTGCTTATCTATGAGTGATTTGATTTCATGTTAACAATATATTGTATCTTTATTATGTATTATTTACTTTTTACTTTTGCTTTTTCACAGTGATAAAACATTGCATACAGAAGAGGAGAAGGCAATAATTGAAACTGGCTCCTTGCGTAATTAGCTCCTGTCGATCTCAACAGCGGACCTAATATTTGATCTCTTACTTTCCTTCTACCCAAGGCAACAGAACCACTGTGCCAGTCAGCCACCATAACGATTGCAAATGTTGCATCTGTGGTATAACTCAGAAAGAGGGGGTAGGGTTTCACTTCAAATGACCACATGTGTTAATGCAACAGATGCAGTTCACAAACAAGTGCCTAATGCCAACAGTACAGACATCTCTGACCCCACATGCTCCACCATGACACACACACCCTTAGAATCATATGTCGATTTAAAAGCCACAATGGTAACAGCTGCACAGAAGTGGGTCAACAACTGAACTGGCAGCAAAAATATGATCATTGTGGTGCTGAAATTATTTGATATAATCATCTAAAAATTTCGGGAAACAAAGAATTTATCTTAATTCTTAACTCTTAGCCTTATCCAACTATAGAATTCACCTCTACAAAAAAAAAAAAAGAAAGATCAAAGAACAGAACCAGAATATATTTGATCTACAGCAAAATGCATGCTGAGGCACATGCTGGCCATCACAATCCTGCTGGGTCTGTTATCAGTCTGTTCAAACTGGGATTGTGAATGTCAGTCACCAAAAAATCTACTGCAATTTCCTAAGGCTACACACTGACTTTTTATGTGAGGGTTACATATACAGTACAGGCAACTTTTTTTTTTCTTGGGACTGTCAGACAACAAATATAGTAAGACACATATAGGGTGAAAAAAAAGGTGCGTGAAAGGTGCAGGATCAGGGGCGTAACTACAATAGCGGCTGACCAGGCGACTGCTGTGGGGCCCAGGGCAAGAGGGGGCCCAGTCATAGTTGGGATCATCTCCTCTTCTACTGGAGGTGGAAACTTGAAAGCTTGGTCAGGAATCTACCCTCTAAAGCAGGTATCCTCAAACTGCGGCCCTCCAGCTGTTGCAAAACTACAACTCCCAGCATGCCCGAACAGCTTACAGGTATCAGCCTACAGCAGGGCATTGTGGGAGTTGTAGTTTTACAACAGCTGGAGGGCCGCAGTTTGAGGATGCCTACTCTAAAGGAACAACTTTTAGCAAATAAGGCAGTGGAAAAATGGCCCAAGTGTCATTGAAAAGGGTTTAGGCTGAAACCCTTCTGTCCTGTGTGGGGGGCCTGGTGTGATCCTTGCTATGGGGCCCTTACTTCTCTATGTATGCCACTGTGCAGGATGTGCAACTCTAAACAAGCACATAAACACAGTTTTGCCCAGAGGTAAATCTAATATACCTGATTTCATACCTGCAGAAATATTTGGGGTCCTCTCTTTCCTTTGCAATTAGCCAAACAGGCATCCTTTGCCTGCTCAAAAAGGATTTTAGTGTCCCAAGTCTCCATTGTAATGATTTGATGTAAGTAGGGACCTGTTCACACACGTTTTAGTTCTACTCTCTCATATTTCTGTTGTCTTTTTGATGGTTAGAACAGTGTAACATGCTGCTTCAATATACCCAGTAAAAGAAAAGGAAACCTGACCATCCCATCTTGTCAATGGTGGGGGGAAGAGGTCTTAATGGATCATGCTGATTCACAAGAGATCTGCCAAATGGATCACGATGGATCATGGTAGATTTGTTCTAACGACCATGGAACCTGTAAAACAAATGGAAGCTATGACACTAGTATGGAGAGAGGCCAATACTTAGACATCATGTGGAATCAGTAGACCAGGGAGCACTAAGATGAGGGTTTTCCTACTGGGTTCCTATTAATATTCATAGTTTTTATGGCACATGTGAACAAACACAAAAGTTTTGTTATAAAGTATGGATAGACAGAGAACTTTATTACAAACTTCTGACGGAGTTGGGGAACTTTTTAACAGCGGCAGTCTTGATAGCGCACTAGATATTTTACTGGGTGAGAAAGTTTGAGGTACTTTCCAATATGCAAAGCTTGACAACTGAAATTGATGATCACGGACTGTCGGTTTAGAACCACTTAAATCTCTGGTTGTTATGTCCATGTAATAAGCTATGCTCTACTAGACAGCAGGATAGCCTATGGGGAAAACTGTGTGTGTTTTATGAAATATGTATACTTAAAAAGGTTGTCCAGGATTTTTTTAACTGTCCCCCTTCCCCAGTGGGACCTGTAAAGAGAGCTGTGCTTCCTGCATAGATGGGGGTCACATGCCCCACTGCCTCAGTGATGGCATGTCCCCAAGTGGCACGTAACCCAGCAGTGATGTGCCGCTTGGGGACATGTCACCACTAAGGCCAGTTGTGAAAAAAGCCTTGGAACCTACATAGACTAGAGGGGAGCAGGTAAGCATAGCTCGCTTCAAACATCTCGCTGGGTAGGGGGTGCATTTGAATAAAAACCTGGAAATCCCTTTAATTTTAGCTAATAACAAGATAAACTACAATGTTATGTGGATAAGCGGATTAAAAATAAATAAATAAATGTGCACAAATTCTCTGTTTTTGTTAAACGAACCTTTAGGAAGATTATATGGTCACTGGGAAGTGGTATAGAATTTAACTGCTTCTTTTGGGTTCTTTGAGCCGGGGTAAAATGAATGCATTAACAGGATTTTACTGCAGCGTCAATGTTTTTCCTTTTAACAGATGCATGGTCATTTACTCCTTTTTCAGTAGAAAATTATCAGGGTCAGGGAGAGTGGCTTGTACCTATGATTGTATGTTTGCAGATTTACTAATCCTATCTAAGACTGTAAACTTACAGCCGGGTTCTCCTGGCTTTTTAGGAAGTCCGGCCTTTCTTCTGTCCTGTAAAAGAATGATAGTTTAGTTAGTGCTTACCCCCCGTTACACCATCGTCTCCACCGCACTCACACAGGCTGTAGGCTCCTCAGCTTGGGTCCCAACTGGATGTGTGACCTTCTCTTCGTATTCTGGAACTTCCATAGAGGTGAATGGAGATGTTGCCTCTGTGAGCCCTTATTCAGTTTTAGAGATAGGTGTGTGCCCAGGGAGATGCTCAAGTCTTCCTCCTAGCCACCAGTCTAGTACATAGTGATCTGATGCTCTCAGCATTAATTGATCTGGTTCTTATGCACCTGGCTGGCAGAAGAAAGTGCCCTTCAGCACTCAACTGTATTGCCATCTTCAAGACAGTGATAGAGTTGAACGGTGGGGGCGGCAGTAATTTGTGCTGCACTGTGTCTTTGGTTCTGCTGGGGTGGTATATTGTGCTGCAGTACAGTATTGCTGGCTCTACCTACTTTTGTTGCCTGGCCTTCTGTCAATTTGAACCCGCCTACAATATGGGACGACTTTTAGATTTTTTTTCCAGGGGCATTTTGAGCTCCTAATCCACCCAGAGTTTGGACCCACACCTATCTGACATTTGAAACATATCCTAGCGATATGCCACCAATGCGTGAGATGGGCCAACCCGTTTAAGCAGTGATTATGATAGCAACAATGCAAAAACTTTTTATGGAATTGTTAGTTAAGCATTAGCATAACGTGATTGTGCAATTTGTAGTATTGGTCTGTATTCCTGTAATGGGGTTTTCCCATAAAGATTTATCACTTGTGCCCACGATAGGTGAGAAATGTTCAGTATGATTGCTGGGGGGTTCGGCTGCTCGGATAAACACCGATCAAGAGAACACATAAGTGATCAATGTGATCAATTATGGGATAACACGTTGGTGTTTCTAGACATTTTTACTGCCACCCCCGCAGCAGAATTGTGGGATTAAATCTCATACTTAAAACTTGTGCATTGCAGACAGAGAAAGTTTTCTTCACTTTGTTTTCTTCACTTTTTATTATTTCTCTGAATGATTGTGCAAGACGTCTCTAATTCCAGAGGATCCAACAAGCCAGACACCAAAATGATTTATATAAAGAGATGGCATTCAGGAAGTTTCCCACTACTGCCAAATTTCTGTAAATGTCATCCTGCAGAATTATTTGGGAAATAGAAGCGGGATATTGTAGCAGAGGCAAAGCTCCCTTTCATAGCGGCCTTTGTGCCTCTTATAAACTCTGATGATCTAGCTTTGAAGTCTTTGGGCTGGTTAATGATCCTCTGCGTGGTGCTTTAGCAAATGTTACTGCATACATTTTACAATTTTGCTATCTGAGCTGACCTCCTTTTCCTCAGCAGACTCACAGTTTGAATCAGCAAAAGACTAAGGGGGTCATTTATTATTGGAAGTACACCACTTTTATTTGCAGATTTGGTCGCAAAAGGGATTTTCAGCTGAATCTGCAACTTTTTCCTGCTCACGCCGAAAAAGGGGGCATGACGTGGGTGCGGAAGGGAGCGGACCAGCAGGTCCATCTGATTCATTATGTTTTACGCCTGTTTTACGCCTGTAGAAAATGACTTAAACCTACGTCAGCAAGGGAGCAGGCGTAGATTTAAGCAGCTCACACGGCCACCGGTAAAGCGGCTAAGTTATGTAGAGGCCGGCGCCAGACATGGACTAAAACTGGCATCTTAATTGCCAGTCTTAGTAAATGGCTCCATAAATTCTTTCATTATGTACTTTGCATATTTACAAAATGGCTTTAAGCCAGGGCAACAATTGCACAAACTGAAAGATTGTGTAAGGCAGTGGCACTGTAGAGGAGGGAGACATCTATTCTAATGATATCACATCTGGAAAGGAACGCAGCTTGCTTAGGCTTTACCATTTAGACCTAAAGGGTTTCCATGAGTTAAACACTGACTGATGACCTATCCTTAGGACAGGTATGCCTATTTAACCCCTTCCCAACATGTATGGCCGATGTCAAGTCTTTAAAGAGGGCACCTGCTCAGGAGCTGAGTGGGTGCCAGAGTTGCCTGGTGCCTGCTGTTTTACAATTCCGAGCATGGAATTTCAACCCCTCAGATGTCAACAATGGCATCTGTGCAATTATTTTCCAGGTGTATTGCTTTCCCAGGGACAGAACAGCTCTTCCGCCCCAAGATCAAGGGAGCCGTTTGGTTTCTATGGCAGCCTTGGGCCTTCTGGAGACTGCGAACCCTTACCTAGTGAAGAACTGAAGATCATATGAATCCTGGCCTATGGCAGGGCTTAATAGGAATGGACTGATTCTCCCATAGACTGCAATGTAAAGTCTATGGAAGTAGTAATCAGAAGATCACATGTGAAAGTCCCCAAGGGGAACTAAAAATAAATGTAAAAAAAAAGTAAAAAAACTAAAATAAAATAAAACAACAAAATAAAAAGGTTAAATAATAAAATTCGAAATAAACAGTTAAAAACAAAAGATTATAGGTATTGCCGCACCCCAAAATGCGTGAACACTGTAATGGAAAAAAAATCTCAATAGCCTATTCGCTGTTTTTTGGTCACTTTACCTCACAAAAAATTTAATAAAAAGTGATCAAAAACCACACAACCCCCAAAATGGAATCAGTAAAGACTGCCGATCGCTCCTTAGAAGTAAATATAAAAAAGTTATAGCAGTGCTGTAATCGTACTGAAATGCAGAATTACGTTAACAGGTCAGTTTTATCACACAGGGAACTCCGCAAAAACGGAAACCATAAAACTATGGTGGAATAGCATTTTGTTTGGGTTTTTTCAATTCCACTTCATTTGTACTTTTTCTGGCTTCCCAGTACACTGTATGCAAATTAAATGGTGCCCTTAGAAAGTACAACCTGTCAAAAAACAAGCCCTCATGCAGCTATTTCAATGGAAAAAATAAAAATAAGTAATGGCTCTGAGGGAGTAAACAATGAAAAACTATACAATTGCTGCAGGAGGAAGAGGTTAATGTAGAAACAAACACACTATTGTGCACATCATCCAAGGGACCCTGCCTATCAGCAGAAAAAAGGGACTGTGATTCGGCAGTGGCTCAGTGCATATGGAAGGCTTTGTCTTATACTGTAGCTGAGTGCCATTTAAAGGGGTTGTCCTATATTGATGACCTATCTTCAGAATAAGTCAATTTCAGATCAGTGGGGGTCACCTCGCTGATTAGCTGTATGAAGAGAATGCAACTCTTGTGTGAGCGCTGTGCTTTCTGCACTGTTTACCTGCTTGCCATTGATATTGCAGGTGTGAGCAGTGTAATTACAGCTCCTTCATTCCCTTCAATGGGATGGCTCCCTCCTATTCATTTGAAGTCAGGTCCCCCCGCTGATCTGACATTCATGACTTATCTTGAAGATAGGTCATCGATATAGGATAAGTGGAGAATCCCTTTAAGTGAATAAGACTAAGCTGCTGTATGGTGCGGAGTCTGTGTAAACCGAAGGCTGGGTCATTGATAGGTTTGTTAGATGCTAGGGATAGTAGGTCAGGCGGGTCCTACGCTAAACCTACCTAAGCCATTGGGCTTCTATGTTCAGGAGCGCAGACCCCGCTCATATGGTGCGCTGCTCCTAGTCACCTCCATGTGCATCAAGCAACCGATGGGAGGAGGAGTGAGCGCACCCATATGTACCACCTAATCAAGGCGCTCTATTGGATAGGAAGGGCAAAAGTGCAGAGGAATGCTACTCCCAAGATAAAATAGGAGCGCATTTACACTTGAAGGTACCACTCCCTTGCTTGATGCACATGGAGGTGACTAGGATTCATTACATTTAAATGCTGTATGGAGACAGCATTAAAATCAAAGTGTTTGAACAAATTGACTTTGGATCGATGCTAACTTACCTGCACTATACTACCAGTGTAATGTTTTTTCTTCCCAGCTCAGTTACATCCATACATTGGCAACTGTGTAATGTGATGCCCAGTCTGACCACTAGTCCAGAGCTTTTTGGATTTTAATATTGAAGGCCTATCCTAAGGTCCAACTCCCCGGACTCCCTCCGAAGTAGCTCCTGCTCCAGGACTACACAGCTCCATCTATTGTGCAATAGACGGGGCTGCTGACTACAGTGCTGCTCCCATCCACTCCAATGGAAGCAGTGCTAAACCAGGTACATCCGCTACAACGGACAGAGATGTGTAATTCCAGCGTCAGAGATGCTGTAAAACAGATCATTGTGCATTATACCTGCATGTGACATTATTATATGCTTTATTTTCTGTACTATGAAACTATAAGTATAGTCCATAGTGGCCTTTTGTGTCATTTCTGTGCTACTGTAGGATATCGTGGTGTGATTATCTCTGCACTGTGATATCATTCTACTATCTCTCTACTGTAATATCAGTCTATTACCAGTGTACTCTGATATCACTCTATTATCTCTGCACTGTGATATCAGTCTATTATCTCTCTACTGTGATATCACTCTAATACCACTGTACTCTGATATCACTCTATTATCTATGTACTCTGATATCACTCTATTATCTACTGTGATATCACTCTACTATCTCTCTACTGTGATATCAGTCTATTAACTCTCTACTGTGATATCAGTCTATTATCTCTGATCTATGATATAACTCAGAATATTATCTCTGCATTGTGACATCACTACCATCTCTGTACTGTGATATCACTGTGTTTATTGTCTTTGCACTGTGACATCACTGTCTGCATTTTGTCAATATTGTCACACTACTCTGTAAACAATTCCTGTACTGTGACATCACTTTGTGCATTAGTCCCCTTTTATCAGGTCACTGGGAGCATTATCCCTGCACTATATCATCACTGTGGGTTTTAATTCTGGAGACTAATGGGAGACTAATCATAAGATTTTCTGAACCATGCTGCTGTAAGGTGCCATGGTGGAGTGAAGTAATATAAGGAAGTATTACTTTACTGAGAGAGTAGTGGATGCATGGAATAGCCTTCCTGCAGAAGTGGTAGCTGCAAATACAGTGAAGGAGTTTAAGCATGCATGGGATAGGCATAAGGCTATCCTTCATATAAGATAGGGCCAGGGACTATTCATAGGATTCAGATATATTGGGCAGACTAGATGGGCCAAATGGTTCTTATCTGCCGACACATTCTATGTTTCTATGTTTCTATGAGTGGTGCCACACGTTTTGATAATGGGCCCCCAAACCTATGGACCTTTTACACAGGTCAATGATTTGCTGCACAAATGTTTGCTTGAATGTTCATTCCTGATAACTGCCCTGTGTAAACCTGAAGGACAACACAAAATGAAAAAAATGACCTGTATAAGGCGCCAAATCCCTTAGAGGTAGTCAGTTGCTGATTTTAGAATAGAAAAAAAAAAAAAAAGGGGGGGGGGTTGAGTGTTGAAAACAGGCGGTTATCAAAACTCGCTATAAAAAATCCCAGATGCTTGAGTACCTCAGCAGGGTTATTAGAATGGTATAATTGAGAAAGGTATATTAAAAAGGTTTATTAAAAATGTCCCCATTGGATCCGAATAAATTTTTCAAAAAAGATACTCTCTTTGAAAAAAGTCTTTTATAAAATGCAATATTCAAATGGAAATTTTAAACTAAAAAACTATCAAGTAAAAAAATATATCAAGTAAAGAAACTCACTTCACCCAGGAGGGGCAGGGTGGGATAAAGCACATAACACCCACTCTGCTTCCTCCTGCGCCTGGGTCGCCTATAAGATCGTCTGGAAATAAACGGCAGTCACAGCTGGAACGTCTGGTAAATTTCCTCTTTATTTAGCACAGGGTAGGGTAAAGGTAAAGGTAGGCTCAACGCGTTTCGGGGTCACCAAGGATCCCCTTCATCAGGAGCATCCTGCTCCTGATGAAGGGGATCCTTGGTGACCCCGAAACGCGTTGAGCCTACCTTTACCTTTACCCTACCCTGTGCTAAATAAAGAGGAAATTTACCAGACGTTCCAGCTGTGACTGCCGTTTATTTCCAGACGATCTTATAGGCGACCCAGGCGCAGGAGGAAGCAGAGTGGGTGTTATGTGCTTTATCCCACCCTGCCCCTCCTGGGTGAAGTGAGTTTCTTTACTTGATATATTTTTTTACTTGATAGTTTTTTAGTTTAAAATTTCCATTTGAATATTGCATTTTATAAAAGACTTTTTTCAAAGAGAGTATCTTTTTTGAAAAATTTCTTCGGATCCAATGGGGAGATTTTTAATAAACCTTTTTAATATACCTTTCTCAATTATACCATTCTAATAACCCTGCTGAGGTACTCAAGCATCTGGGATTTTTTATAGCGAGTTTTGATAACCGCCTGTTTTCAACACTCAACCCCCCCCCCTTTTTTTTTTTTTTTTTTTTTCTATTCTAAAATCAGCAACTGACTACCTCTAAGGGATTTGGCGCCTTATACAGGTCATTTTTTTCATTTTGTGTTGTCCTTCTTGTACCAGGTCCATTTTAGATTAATTCTATCTGGACATTGCACCTGTGGCAGCCTTACACTTCCCCAACAACCGAATCAAACAAAAAAATATATGAAAAATAAATATTTATAAAAAATAAAAAATACAAAAAATAACATACAGAAAGAAATAAGTATTCACCCCAAATATACACTTTTGGACCCGGGATATATCATATTACCACCTAACGGTCCGTTCCCTTTGGCGCCCTGCCTGGATATCCCAGACTCTATAGACACCAAAGAGCCTGCGACTAATCCCCTCTTCTTTTTTCCCTACATCTCTGTCTCTGTGTAAACCTGTCCAGGGATCAACTGAGAATAGGTGATCAGTTAAAAAGTCTGGTAAAACCCCTTTAAATAAAGGTAGAAACCATGATGTTCCTACCTTTAGACTAGAACTTCTATCACAGTGACAAATCTGCGTGTTGACTACCCTCAGTTTTACCAAGGTTTTATGTGCTAGGAAATGTTTCTAGAATTGCACTTATGGTAAGTGGCAATGGTTTTCCATGAGATTTGATATGCTCTTATTTTTAATGAGGAAAAATAGCAGGCAACCACAACAACAAAAAACGAGTTCCGTGATATTAAAAAAACAAAACAAAAAAACTGAATATTCTGGGTGTCATACCTGGTTGTGTACGTGGGACTTTTTCAAGTCCTATAATCTACAATATTTAGGATTATACCTTAGGAAGAGACCTGCGTTGTCTCAATTCTTACTAACATCATTTCTTTTATTTTTGTTAGCAATTAAAAGGTATCATGTTTGCAATTTAGGAGCAATAAACTAATATTTGGGAGTCATGTTAAAATACTGCAGCAACCAAGGCACCGATGCCTCCATTTTCTCAAGATTCAGCTTTCTCCGTCACTGTCCCTCCTACCTAGAGGAATACAATGCACAGATTATAACCAACAGATGTGCATAGCTACCATATTGTGGGTGTACAATGCATGCGTCCTATGATAGATAAGATATAGCTGCTGTACTGAGTTAACTCCTCCATGGTTTCATCCCAGCACATGTTCTGTAGGGGCTAATATATCTTTATGGGTTGACAGGAAGAGACAAGAGAACGTGGCATGATTAAAATGTGCACAAAGACACTTCTTTATGGTTGGCTCACTGTCTATAATGTGACAAAGGGAGACATTTATGAAATCTGGTACTCCATTAAAATGTCAGTACCGATTATTTTGAAGTTCTGCTAATTGGATATCTAGTATTGATAAATTGCCATGTTTTTGGTATTTGAACAAGAAAAATAAATGGAAAAAAATGTCACAGGGCTGGCCCATGTGACTTTTTGCTCCCGATTTTGAACCTTTTGGACTCCTGCAATAAAAATAAGCTGGGATTAAGGCCAAATGTGCAGATTATATCACTTTTAAGTCTCTGCGGCATTCACAAAAGTCGCAAAAATGTTGCAAATTCATGCCAGGAAAAAGCCCCAGGAGTACTTTATAAGATAGAGGCGTAAACCACATCGCACTTGCTCCAAATTCATTATTATTGTGTGCCATTTCATAAATTAGGAGCAACAGCAGAAACCGAACACAGACTTAAAATTGACACACAAAACACCGCAAATAATAAATTCCCGCCAAAGGTTTTAGGGTCGAGGGCGCAATTTGGTCCTATACCCCTAGGACAAATGATTTACAAAATCAACACTGACAAAAAAAATCTAGAAAACGTGATAGGACCCTCACCAATCTGATAGTTATCCCCTATCCTGTGGATAGGGGATAATTTGCACCTACCGGAATACCCCTGTAAGTTTTGTAGGAAACAATATCTGAACAATTTACATTTTTAAGCAAGGGCCCTGTGGCAGCACTATCTCTATCGTCCCCTGGACTCAACTGAGTGAATCATTATCCTAGTACTACAAAACATTTAGGATACAACCCTATGGTGGAGCTACAAGCTACACCCACCTGTGTCAACCAATGTTGGCCATTGGCTCCACAAGGTGGGCATGGCCTGGCCTCATTCAGGCCAGCCATACTGTGGAGGCATACCCTTAGGGTATGGTCACGGGGTCAACTTTCTCCATGCAGTTTTTTCAAAACCAGCAGTGAATTAAAGAAAAGAGCATAAGTTGTTATCTGTCCTTTATACTTTCTTTCCTTTCATGTTCTGCTTCTGATTTCTGCTTCCAAAACTGCATGCAGAAGCCTGGCCTTGTGGTCATATCCTTATGGTTTCTCTGCCTATTGTTTTATTTGAAGTTGTATCTGCACTTATAGGATGGTTTGACCTCTTTTCATACAAAGTATATCAGTTAAACCTGCCATTACAGTAACATTTTTATCCAAATGATAAGGGAAAGGACGGCTCACCCCTGATTCAAGATGGCAAGGTGCACCAATCAGATGTCGTACCCCGACCACCAAAAAAACAATTGTAATATAAAAAGAATGGGCACTCTTATACCTGGACCACACAGTTGATGAAGCGACACTAGTTTATTAATTGCAATAACCACCATTCATAAAGGTTAATAGCAGTACATAGAATTATATGCCCTATCTAAAATTAAACTACAGTAATAAAATTGATATAAAAATATTAAAAAATAAAAGTTTGTAAAAGTTAATAAAAGGATTGACAATACAATAAAGTCTTCAATCCGCTGATATAGCTGATAAGATAAGAAGGTCAGGAGGCCTAATAAACCGGCCAGATAAAAGAACAAGTGTGGAACCTAGGTCTGTTCCAACTGCCTGTATAAATGGATCAGCTACAGCAGTGGTGAATACCGAATACCGAGTCAGTCCCCAAAGAAGATAAATATATGTGAATTGTGAAACTAAAGATAAAGAAGTAAAACGTGAATATAGAATACCCTTCTCAGGGTATATACAAAAGTACAACAATATGCATCCAAATGCAGACACCAAATGCTGGCAAGAATAACAATCAATAGTACTCAAAATACAGTGAAATTAAGTGCAAATTACTAAAAAATATGTATAAAGTGATTGGAGACTAGCAAAGTTCGATCTTCAAACAGCCATGTAAAATCCACAAGTATCTCTGGAGATTCAAAAATAGCAGGCTCAAAAATAGCAGTAGGCAGTCCGTCTCCCTGGTTAATAGTAGCTCTAAAATATAAACTTGCTTCTATAGTAGAGTATTTGTAGATTTATAGTATTGGATCCACACAGTTCTTATAAGGTATCACAGGGTTAAAGTCCTACAGGTTTCAGCAGAGACTATCCAATGTCTGGTATGTCTCAATGTAACGGAATAGTATTGCAACAGTCAATATAAATGTAGCAGTATTAGTGGTGACTTACTTACATTCAGTCCTGCCGTCCACCGTGGCGTCCCACGTGGTGTAGGTAGCAGGGTAAGTGAGTCTTACTGCCGCTTGGAACGACTGTATAGTCCGATCTGATAGTCTTTGAATCTTCAGTCCTCACTCCAAGCGCTGGTCGTATTACGCTGTGGATGCAAACTATGTTGCCTTGATTGGAATGAATGTTCCACCTGTGATTCAGTCACGCCCTTAGGTAGCTGCACGGTAGCCAAAGGCCGCAATTCCTTTTACTTATCTTTATAAGCGCTTATTCGATCCGGACAAAAATAACAAATTTTGTAGTTTGTAGTTGTCCGGTTTTGGTCAGGACATTGGAGAAAAAGCAAAAAAGAATATGATTATTTAAACAACCCTCATCCAAACACACTTGTGATATATTTTTTGCCAAAGGTCCATAAGGACCCGATACATTCCCCTGGGAGACCGATAGTATTCGGGATTGAGTCTGTTATTAGTAGAGTATGTGTACATCTTCTTACAAAAATATGTAAAAACAACCCCCTCCTTTCTTAAAGATACGAGAGAAGTTTTGAGAATATTGGAAGAAAATAAGTATTTTTCTGTTGATATGTTTCTAATCACAGTTGACATGACGTCACTGTACACTATTATACCTAAGGAAGTTGGTTTGAGGGCAGTTGAGTTTTATTTGGAAAAGGATGAGGATTTTAAAGGAGGCCAAATAAGATTTATTTTAGATTGTATAGAATTTTGCCTAGGACATAACTAAGTTTGGTATGGCGATGAGTTTTATGTACAGACCACAGGTATGGAAATTCGCAACAAGTTTCGCCAATTTATTTATGGCGTATTGGGAACATATGTATTTAGACCCTGTGTTAAGCGGGGAGAAGGGTAATAGTAACCTGATACTGTGGAAGAGATATATAGACGACTGACTATGCATCTGGAAGGGAGAGGAAGAATCTTTGAAGGATTTTATTAGATATATTAATGATAATACCTGGAATATAAAATTCACAGAAAATAGCAGAAATTCTGTAAATTTTCTTGATTTGGAGATTATGGTGGAGGACGGCCAGATATATACAAAAAAGTATTTTAAACCTACAGACTGTAATGGATATAGTGATATCAATAGCTGCCACTATAATACTTCGATAGATAATATCCCCAAGGGACAGTTCCAGAGGATAAAAAGGAATTGTACAAAAATAAAACATTATGATGAGCAGAGGGAAAAAATCCTACAAAGATTCAAAGAGAAGGGATATAGAGATGAAGTATCAATTGAGCGTAAATAAGAAATAGCGAAAGAAAATAAAGTAGTAAAAGAAAAAACTACAAAAGATTGGTGAGAAATACAGATTTGCTTATTCTACACAATAGTATGTTCTCAGATTAAAGAACTAATAAAAAGAAACCGGAGAACCCTTAAGAATGACCTAGTTTTAGGGCATTCCCTTCCTGTAAAATCTCCATTTATATTCAAAAGAGCACCGACAATTCAAAATAAGATCATACATAGTTGTTTGCAGGAAGGAGAAACCCCACCCATCAGTGGCATGTTCACGTGGTGCGGTTTCTGGATGTAAAAACAGACCAAAAGAAGAAAAAAAGTATGAAAACAAATAATATCACTGCAACAGTAGATAAAAAAAAATCTAAAAGTGAGAGGACATCTATCTTGTGAAAGTATGAGGGTGATATACGTGCTAGAATGTCCATGCAAACTTCAATATGTGGGGGAGAACACTTAGGAAACTTAAGATAAGAATTGGTGAGCACATTAGAAATATTAGGAAGGGGCTGGAAACGCATAGCGTGTTGGCACATTTCAAAAAAGCTCATAAAAAAATCCGGAAGGTTTGAAGTTTATGGGGGTTGAACTTGTTTGAAATAAGTGGAGAGGAGGGGATCCAGTTAAACATATAAACAAAAGAGAAGCAGAGTGCATTTATAATATGAACACGCTGCAGCCTAAAGGGTTAAATATTGAAAGGGACATTAGGTCCGTGTGTATGTATTGAAGGAGGAGTTAATGAGAGTAGAGACGCCATTTAATCTGTGGGGATTTACATTGGAGTTTGGCAGTAGTGCGGTACCGGTGTTGTATCAGAAAAATGTGTATCTATAAAGGCGACTTACTAAGAGTGATATAGGAGTAATATGACATCACCTGTACGGAGAAGAAATAAAGTATAATAATAAGTTAATATGGGAGAAGGCGCAGTCAGAGAGTGCGATCTGGTAGACTGTGATGGGAGTGGGACGCCGCGTGCGACCCATGGTGTGGTGATACGAGGTACCGGTGTTGCATTAGAAAATGTTAATCTATAAAGGCGAAGCACGACTAATACAGAAGAAATATGTCATGACCCATACGGAGAAAAAATAAAGTCTAATAATAGGTTAGCACAGCAGAAGGTGTAGAGATAGTTTGCAATCTGG
Organism: Bufo gargarizans; assembly: GCF_014858855.1. NCBI lineage: Eukaryota > Metazoa > Chordata > Amphibia > Anura > Bufonidae > Bufo > Bufo gargarizans. The sequence continues at coordinate 34,615,352 of NC_058088.1, read as the reverse complement.
CAGACCACAATGGGAGTGGGAAGCGGTTTGCAACCCTTGACGCAGTGATAGGAGGTATGCGGCAGGTTGGTGGAGAGTGAAGTATCTAAAGTGTTAGATTTGGGATTTATGCCATCCGGACACATAGAAAGGGAAAAATACAAATGGGGCGATAAGATATATTTGTGAATACGATTAGGATTATGTATTAAAGTATTAGACTGATATGTGTATAGAACACAGGAACTGAGATCTAGTGATCTCAGTTTGTACGAGTTATATTTTTATTTAAAAATATTGGGCCAGGTGAGGAACAGGACCTGAATGGTGGAATAATGTTTCATGAGATCTTAAATATTTATTGATTAACGTGTTTTAAAAAAAGGGAAATGACGTAAGGTGTTGCATAAATAAATACCGCCCATACCTGAAAGGGCATTTTTTACATTTATATGTGAAGTTCAATCCTGTGAACGTCTAAAAAGCGGGTCTATGCTATGTTAATGCTTTAAAGGAGTGACAAGAATGATTCTGAATTGCCCGTGGATTTAAAGACACAGACGCTGCGACCGTGGAGAACAAAGGAGGAGATTAGCGGAAGTAGTGTGCTGAGAAACAACCTTACATTGTGTTACCTCTAAGACTAGTCTTTTTAGCGCAGACCCTATATTTGTGTTTTGTATTGACCAAGGCCAATAGAAAGAGAAAGTGGGCACATGCCCCAGTAGTCCCCACCATAACTAGGCTCCTGAGTTAAAGGGGTTTTCTGGGATATTTTTTATTGATGACCTATCCTCAGGTCCTAGGTCATCATTAGCAGATCGGCAGGGTCTGACACCCGACATCCCGGCCAATCACCTGGTTGAGGAGAAGGCCACGTTCCCTTCATTGTTTACCTGCTCACTGTCGACATTGCAGTGATGAGCAGTGTATTTACAATCCGTCCCATTTACCTCAAGTGTATAGGAACGAGCCATCCCATAGAAGTGAATCGGATGGCTTCTTTAACTACACCTGCTCACCGCTGCAATGTCGACGGCGAGCAGGTAAACAATGAAGGGAAGGTTGTCCTGGCAAGGCACGCAGGCCTTCTTTTCAACCAGCTGATCGGCGGGGGTGTCGGACTTCCGCTAATCTGATATTAATGACCGATGCTAAGGATGGAAAATAAAGATTGTAGTCAGCTTCTTCTCTTTGCAAGTCTTTTTCCAGTCCACACATAAAGACAGGCGTGTCTGGCCAACTTCTCTCTCCACTTCTGAAAGTGGCGATGCACACTAAATCTCGCATACGATACGCACAAAATGCACGCCACAAAACTGGAATAGCAGATTTGATAAATGAACCCCTATGCAAATTCTAGGCCGTAAAAAGGATTATGAAGTGTAAGGTGGCATTTCTATGGAAATTCTAATCATAGTATGAAAATCATTTGCCAATGACCTTTGGCACATGAATTGCACAGTTGTCCTATGGAGTGAGTTTCTATCTATGCTATGCTTAGATCTGTGGTAGCCAACCCAACTCCATATGTAAGCCAATACTCCTCATCAAAGGGCCACGCATCTTCAAAAAGGGCTGGAATAAGGGCTCAATCTACACACAAATATCTGCTCTGATGGACATACTTGCTTTTGTGTTTTCTCCGTTAGTGTTCGGCGCGAGCATTCGAATAGCGAATATTAATCGCGAATATCAGCACTTCGAGAATTCGTGAAGATTTTGAATATAGTGCTATATATTCGTATTTTCAAATATTCTAGATTTTTTTTTTTTATCTGAACCCATGATCCCTCCCTGCTTCTTGCTTGTGGGCCAATGAGAAGGCTGCAATATCTTTGTCTGAGATTAGCAACATCCCTAGCAACCAATAGGAAAGTTGCCTACCCCTTACTATATAAGAACCTCCCCAGCAGTCATTTTCTACAGTTTTTTGCAGTTCTGAGAGAGAGAGAGCGAGCAGTGACATTGCCGTGCTCTGTGCTTTGCTGTGTAATTACATTAGATAGTTAGTTAGCTTATGTAACGGACCGTTTCAGCAGACAAGGGGTTAAAATCCGTTTAGGCGATATGCCCCTTTCTGAGAGACAGGCACAGCTACTGCAGAACACCAACCTCCCGAACTGGATACAAAATAGCACTCCAAACTGGAACCTCGCGGATAGCTGCCAGCAGACGAACAGGAAAAGCATCCAATCAGCTTACACTCCTGGCAATCAGTCTCTAACAGCATATAGGGAATCCCCCCAATAACGAGACAAGGCTCCGTCTTGAGGGTCAGCAGTGGTCTGATGTGCTGGCACACCCAGCCTGGTTTTTATTACAGTTTTGCAAATACAGAACAGATACAACACATCCCCACAATGCATCATGGTTTCCTCCTCTCTGTCCCAGAGACAACCGAAGGCAATCCAATTATCTCTCAGGACAAAGGGAGATCACCAATACACATGTGGAGACAACAGGACAGACATCACCATTTAAACACACAATGGCACACCCCCACAGCAAACACAGACATTTAACATATCCCCAGATAGCTCAAGTCTGAGTGCATATCATTAGGTGAATGGCACTCAGAATACACGAATACAATAATATTAGCTATCTGGGTGCCCTCACATAACATACAATTTAACCGAACGCATAATAACCTAAAATACAATTCTACAGACAGATTTAAGCTGTGCGGCCGGTCTGTCTTCTCCTTTAAAGTTACTATGGGCCATAATCCTGAGGCAAGAGGCCTTCAAACAGCCCCCTCCAAAACACTGTGGCGAGGTTGGTTTCGCCACAGCTTATATATATAATACAGATAGTTAGTGGGAGATAGTCCGTGTAGGTTAAATCGTGATATAGTGTAGCTGATAGGTTTTGCTGTCCATACATACATGCTACAGACATAGTGCTGTGATGTCACAACAATACTTAGTGCACCAATCAGTAATATGTAGTCAGACCTGCTAAAATGTGAAGTTGCACGTATTGTGCCAAAACATGCGCATCATTAATTGCCAATTAGCTCAATTGCGAATATATTGAAGCACTCTATCTGCATATAAAGCTATTGTAATGTTCTGCCGTGCCAACCATTTTCTCCAGTCTCAGGAAACTTCTAGCAGCTTGGTAAATGTAGCAAAAGTGACCCACGCCTGTATTGCGCGCTCTTTACGCAAATATTACATTGCCAATTTTCGCAATCAATAAAATAATTGCGAATTCTCAAACATATGACGAATATTCTACAATATATTCATGAAATATCGCGAATTCAAATATTTTCCCTGCTGCTCATCACTATTCTCTGTATAGTTTATATCGAGGGAACAGAGACTGCAAATATGACCATATAAATAATACCATACTTACATGCAAACACACACACTTACAAATTTGAAGGTGGAAATGATGCTTCAGCACACGAGAATCAGAGAGACAGATAGCAACTCATTTGACGCTTAACATGCAGAAACGGTAATGCATCTGATATCAGTGCTCTCCGATGAGGACCAAGAGGGGGTCAGATACCCATCGTCTGATCGCTGCATTAGCCTCTTCTAATATTAGATTAACTCAAATGACATTACTGAAGCCTTCCTTTGTACTAATAACGTCTATCTTCCCTCTCAGGCTCCTCACAAGACATTCTTTGGATATGGTCACATATAATGGTTTTGGTGTTTGCAAACATGCTCCTACCAAGGCTTCCAGAAGACTCCCGCAACAACATTGTTCTGTCATGGTTAATCTTCAACGTCCTCAAAAAGGGAAGTAATCCAACATTCCTGTTTAGCCCATGATGGCAGACATTTTTATATTATTATAAAAAAAAATCAAAGAGTTTGCTGCTGTGAAGAGCCTGTCACTTTTTTACTGATGTACTCTGGTTTACTCAGACCTCCTCATATATAATACAGAGGAAGTCTGGATTTTCTCTAGAGAGTAATTCCAGAACTGGGAACTTTATTGCAAAGCAAAATAAATGTGGTGTAATATAATAATTCTTGGATAATATCAGTAATTTATAGATTTTTTTGATTTGTCCGATCTTTCCACGTTAATACCAAAGCCTGTGTGTGATCATATTAAATATATTTCATTCATATTATATGATATATCCAGGAATAGCAAAAAAAAAGTCCAGCTCCTTTTCCTTAAAAACCAATGCTTTATTCTTTCACATATCCAATTAAAATCCATGTGTACAAACAGAGAAACTGTAGCACAATGTGACGCGTTTCGGGCCACTTGAGTATGGGCCCTTCGTCCAGACATGATGATATATCCTATCATTTTCTCTCAAGCTTTAAAGGGGTCGTCTCACTTCAGCAAATGACATTCATGATGTAGAGAAAGTAATACAAGGCACTTACTAATGTATTGTTATTATCTATATTGCCTCCTTTGCTGGCTTGATTCATTTTTTCATTCATTATACGCTGTTCATTTCCATGGTTACGACCAGTGGCGTAACTAAAAATGACTGGGCCCCACAGCAAATTTTTCAACTGGCCCCTGACCCCCAAGCAACTTCTTCTCAACTCCCTCCCCCTGTGCTTCCACCACTCTTGCATCTAATTAAGATCGCTCTCTCAGACCAGGCCCAGCAGCCCCTCCATCCATTTCCTACAATGTCGCTGTACATAAAGTAATTTTATAATACTGTTGAGGGAGCCTTGACAATAAAATCTTTCAGACCTCATCCTGGGTGGGACCCTTCTGAGTACGGGCATCAAAGCCAAGTATTGGCCTCAGTGGTCACTTGGAATTTCTGGGCATATCATTGCTGCAGTACCGGAAACAAGGACCATTGGGGGCACAAGAGAGGTGGAGCTGGAAATCTAAGGGGTTTGAACGGGTGAGTAAGACTAGTTTTTTATTCCTGACCAGCTAGTTTGATTTGCTTTGGAAAAGACCTTTCATTGCCAATAGGTTCATGGGTGTATACCATTATATAAAAGTATCTTTTAGCAAATTTTCATACGTCTTGTTTTTTAGAGCGTGGTGCAGAGACAATAACATTTCTACCATTTTTGCTAATGGAATGAAGAAAGAAGACCAGTCATTATTATCTGACCCACAGTGAAACCTTTACTCCTAATATCGAATGAACTTTTCTTGCATGCTGGACTTGCCAACCATCGAACTTTCCCACAAACTGTACAGCAGAAGGATAGAGTCGATGGAAATTGTTCTTTTGGGGATGTCCAAGGATGGAACAGAGTTTTTAGGCGTCTTACAATGTTTGCTACAAATACTGCTAAGCATGCTCCTGGTCTATATAGAAATGCTAGTTACACAATTACAGTTAGGGTCCATTCACACGTCGGCAAAACACTGACACCGGCCATGTGCGTTCCGCATTTTGCGAACCACACATGGCCGGCACTTTAATAGAAATGGATTTTCTTGTCCGTGTCTGTGGACAAGAATAGGACATGTTTTATTTTTTGCGCAACCGTGCGGAAGTGCGGATGCGGAACGGAAGTGCGGATGCAGACCGCATCTTTTCCGGCCCCATTGGAAATAAATGGGTCTGGATCCGTTCCGCAATCCGGATCCATTTTGCGGACGCGTGAATGGACCCTTACAGTAGTTATACAACTAGTAGCATTACAACACTTGAAACACATAAGCCATAATTCTTGGATTTTTAAACCTTTTGTGACGTGTCTAATGTGAAATAAAGCAATGGATTCTAACTGGAGTGCTAGACGGATACTTACCTTTTGGATACAATAATTATACAATTATAATTTGTGGTTTGTTTTAAACATCATTATGTTAATATAAGTAAAGCTGTAAGAATATAAGAAGGTTTATTCAAGTTGTTCTGCTTTTAAGTTAAGTTCTATGACTCATCTATGAAGACCATCTATGAAGGCTGATGCCAAGGGGTACAAATTATTCTTATGTTCCTTGAAGCAACAAGAACTGACGAAAAATATCTGAGTGTCTACATTCCATGTAAGGGTGGTAACCCAAATGTGAGGTGTGTAGACAGTTACATTTTGGAACGCAGCCCCTAAGGCTGAGTTCACACGAGCGTGACAGATTTGGTCCGGATGCGTTCAGGGTGCGTTCAGTTAAACTCGCACCATTTTGCAAGCAAGTTCAGTCAGTTTTGGCTGCAATTGCGTTTAGTTGTTCAGTTTTTTCCGCGCGGATGCAATGCGTTTTGATGCATTTTTCACGCGCGTGATAAAAAACTGAATGTTTACAAACAACATCTCCTAGCAACCATCAGTGAAAAACGCATTGCATCCGCACTTGCTTGCAGATGCAATGCGTTATTAACGCAGCCCCATTCACTTCTATGGAGCCAGGGCTGCGTTAAAAACGCAGAATATAGAACATGCTGCGATTTTAAAGCATTGCAGAAGTGATGCATGAAAAAAAATGCTCATGTGCACAGCCCCATTGAAATGAATGGGTCAGGATTCAGTGCAGGTGCAATGCGTTCACCTACTGCATTGCACCCGCGCGGAAATCTCGCCCGTGTGAACTCAGCCTTAATGTGAGCTCTCACTTGCTAAGCTCCTAGCAAACCTGGTTCTGTGAATCTTAACATTTGATGCATTTCACAGTCAAATTCTACTGAATTAAAGAGGTTTTCCATGACTCACATATTGATGACCTAGCTATAAGATAGTATTCAAGTATAGGTTGACGGCAGCATGTCCATGCAAATTTCTTTATTTATATGCTCCATGAAAAATCTACAAAACGGGCAATAAAATGCAACGTTTCGACTGCTCAGTAGTATTTCTCAAGCTTTAGAAAGACTACTGCGTAGTCGAAACATTGCATTTTATTGCCCGTTTTTGTAGATTTTTCATGGAGCAACTATAAATAAAGAAATTAGCATGGACATGATGCCGTCAACCTATACTTGAATACTTACTAATCAGCTTTCGTGGATCCGGGGTTGTGGGTGAGCTGATGCATTCCTGCAAGGGTCGATGAGGTACAGTGGTGCTGCTCTACACATGATTTATCTTATCTAGCTATAGGATAGTCATCAATATAAGATTGATGGGGGTTGAACACCAGGAACCTGAACCAATCAACTCTTAGTGGCATCTGTGATTCCCGAAGGAACAGGGACGGACTGGGAACATGACCTTAACCATGGAAAGAAAACATTAAAATGGCCCCTATGTTGTAGGCAGGCCCTAATTTACCCAACAGGGCAATATAAGTTTTCATGGCCAATACAAAAAGGTGAGGCCAGCAATACCATAATGCAGAAAAAAATAGCTGTCCCTGTGCGGTGGCCCTCAATAGCTTTGATGTTCTGACCTCCTCCAATTATCTGGATATGTAGAAGGGGTTTTAGAAGGTGAGATTTGGGTCACAGCAGCAACCTGGCCCTACTCTCACATGCTGCCTCAACTTCCTCTAGTAATGACCAGTTCTGTGGCCTGACATGACTGTGTCCCTGCACCATTTGTACACTGAAAAATATAGTGGCCTGTGGCCTATGAAGGTGAACAGCAGGACAGGGAACCATGGGCTATCATGCCTTGCCAAAGTATCCTGAGGACAAAGATACAGTTGAATTCAGGAGAGGGACTTGGGGCCAATGGCCAGGTACCATACCTAAGTACCTGATGCTCCCAGTGGCAGAGGGGATGGCTCAGGCAACCCCCTGGACAATGGCCCACTGGGAAGTTTCCTTGTGGGGTCTATGGCCTCTCCGCCCCTGGTAGGAAACAACATACAGCGCAAAAACACCATTGCTCTGTGCACTGCATAGTGGCCTCTCAGGTACTGCAGCTCAGTTCTCTTGACTCTTGGGCATTGCAGGTTCACTTGAATAGGAGCTGGGCTGCAGCACCCAAGAATGGCCATTACACAGCGCATTTCCAACACATCAACATCAATAACTGACAGATTGACCAATCACTTTACAAGTCAGTGCTTACAGGATGAGTTCGCATATTTTGGCCATGATGTAGCCGAAACCTCGCTGACATGCAGACTGGCATCGTTTTCAAATAGATGGCAGCGAAAAGCAGTTTGATTGTTAATGCCCACAAGTTTTCAGCTAAACTGGATGTTGCTTGGTATCGGAGGCATCCTGTTAACCCTTGTATATAGCACATATATTGTATTTCATTTACATTAGTAAGCATGGACAAGGAATTCTATTTCTCACTTCTGTTTCCTTAACTCTAAGTTCACTGGACATTGTGACTTGATCCAATGCTTTATGCATCATTATGCAATAAACATATGATCATCCAGCTGGGACACCACGCAGATATTGCCTAACATTTTCTATTTCAAATGTATGCTTAAAAGGTTTGTTCAAGAATGTTTTTTTTTTTTTTCAGCAGCAAGTCGCCCCCCCCCCCCAACTTTACCATACTTGTAAAGGGAAGATTACTTACCTGCTTCCCAGTGCTGGCTCCCCACTCCTTCTCCTCAGGCCTGCAATCTTTGGCTGGGCTCCCTCCATGTCAACATCTGGTTTGACTGCGGTGGAGACCGGATCCCCCTGTGATCATTTGTCATGACATAAGGGGATCTGGTCACCGCCACTGCCACTGTTTGGCTGCAGTGTCATAAAGACTGTTTATATCGAGGTAGCCTGAGGAGCATCGGAGGCCTGGAGGAGAAGAAGCAGGGAGCCAGGAAGCAGACAAGTATTCTACCCTTTAAAGATCCAGTAAAGTGGGGAGTTTCCAAAAATCCCCCCATTCTTTCGCAACACCTTTAAGTGGGACAAACAATGATTTTATGAATATTATTGTAAAACGTAGCACTTGCATTTAAAAACACATATGGAAAGCATCACAAAAATTATATAAGCAATGATGGCCCCCAAACAGACAGACTGAGATGAATGGATGGAAGTCTTTTTCTGGAAGAACAATACATAAAAGAAATAGGCTAAGCTTGATAGTTGGCATTTTTTTCTTCTGTTTTTTGGATTTTAATCATTTTCTGTTTAAATTAGACCTATCGCCTCTCCTGACTTGTCTGTTCTAGTAGATAAGTATATTCCCTTTTAAATGACAATTCTTTAGCATCTCTTTTTAGAACTCTGTATTCCTTTGTTGTTCCTTCTAGAAAAGTATGAATAAATTGACAATTAGATGTTACCATTTGGGGTGTGTCCTTACACAGTCTGACGCTGCCCAATCAGAGCTGTATGTACAGGGACACCCCCCATTAACAAGATGAATGGTAACACCCAGTTGTCAGTTTATTCCTAAATTTCTTGGAGAAAAAACTGATAAACAACACAACACAGATTTATCAGAGAAGATGTTTCAGAAGAATTATTTCACGGAGAATACAAGTATCTTCCCAAACAGACAGGCCAGGAAGGGTGACAGGTCTTCTTTAAATAAAAATATCTAGAAGGAAAGGTAACACAAGCTAAGAGTATGTAACACTGAAACCTGAGGCCTCAGCTAAGATTACACTGGAGTACCCCCGATCTAGAGGAAATGTGAATATAATTACTGAGCAGTTACTGTTATTTTAGGTCATTTGCGATTTATCCAGAGCAGTGAGCATCAAAGAGCTACTAAGCAATATGCCCAATATAGAGAGGAAGTTTTATTTCATTCCATCCCATTCATTACAATGGCCCAAAAACATTATTCTAATTGCTCAGTAGTTACATATACATTCAAAGAGAAATGCTCCATTTTTGGCACGGCTTCTTCTATTTAAAAAGACCATCTGGAACGTGAATCAATATTTGCATGTGATGAGAAATTTATCTGCAAAACAGCTGCATGCGAGCTAAATAATAAGTATACATGTGAGCTCTGGAGAACGCCAGACACTGGGTTATTGTCTCTCAGTACATACTGAGCCCTAATTGCCTGTATCGCAGTATATTTACATAGAACTTAACTTCCTTTCTTGTCGGCAAACCTATCACCCAACACAGACGTACGTACTAGCATTTAAGTCCATAGAACCACAGACAATCCCTGCCATCAGCATCCAGAGCTGTTCAAAGGAAAACACCTTGATGAGTCAATGCAGAAATAAGAATAGAAGTAAAAAAAAAATAACATTGAGGGGGTTGTGCCATCTCAGCCTTTAATGGGCAAGATGGGAATAACTGGAGTATGCATCGGCCAGGGTTGGCGGAGTTACACAAATGGGTGCTCTTCTCCTCCCGTAACTCCCACAACAATATATTAGAGTTAGGCTACTTTCACACTAGCGTTGTTTAAATCCGGCGTTCAATTCCGACACCGGAACTGCCCGCCGGATCCGGAAAAACGTGTGAAAACGGATTACATTTGAATCCTGATCAGGATTTTGATCACAATGAAAAAATGCATTGGAAAAAACGGATCCGCCATTTATGGACTTTAACTTTTTTTTCACATTTTTCGGGTTTAACATGCAAATGCTGGATCAGGTTTGACTGAACACAAGGCGCCGGCGTTAATGCAAGTCAATGGGAAAAAGACCGGATCCGGCGTTCAGTCAAAGTGTTCAGAATTTTTGGCCGGAGGTAAAAATACAACATGCTACGGTTTTTTGAAAAGCCTGATCAGTCAAAAAGACTGAACTGAAGACATCCTGATCCATCCTGAACGGATTACTCTCCATTCAGAATGCATTGGGATAAAACTGATCAGTTCTTTTCCGGATTTGAGCCCCTAGGACGGAACTCAGCTAGTGTGAAAGTGCCATTACACAAACAGCTTGCTGTGCTACACCGCCTGCGTAGCCCCCATTCACCGCTATAGGAGCTATGGAAACAGCAGAGGACAAGCCAATCGGATGTTTCCGTAAATCTATCCTCACTTGGCCAGCACTTTCTATGGTTATTCCCATTTTGGCCGTAAAGCTGAGATGGAGCAACCCCTTTAATAATAACAGTACTGTCCTACATTTATAGACCACAAAACACTTTGATTAAAAAAATCATTGCTGATACTGACTATTTTTGGAAATGCAAAAGCTTTGAGCAAAGAAAGTGAACACTTGTTCTAAACTTATGTGATTGAGGCTTATACAGGTCCTCATGGCATGGCGGACTTATAGAGGTTCTGAGTCTGCTCAGACTCTTTCAATGCTTAGGAGTCCAGTGGGTGGTTCTATCAGTTACCAGAAGCTGTCTCTGTATATATTGCTATATAGAGACAGCTGCCAATCACTGAGTAGGACCGCCCACTTGACTCCTAAGCACAGAAAGTCCAGGGATTACAATGACAAAATTACAAGTTTTGCTGAATCTTTTCCCCAAAAAACATATATCAATCTGCCCAGCTCCTCCTCCTCCAATGCTTTATGCATCAATAGGCAATAAACATATGATCATCCAACTGGGTTGTTTACACCAAGCAGATATTGCCTAACATTTTCTATTTCAAATGTATGCTGAAAGGGGTTGTGCAAGAATTGCTTTTTTCATCAACAACCCCCCCTCAACTTTCCCATTCTTGTAAAGGGAAGATTACTTACCTGCTTCCTGGTGCTGGCTCCCCACGCCTTCTCATCCAGGCCTGTGATGGTCAGCTTGGCTTCCTCAATGTCAACATCTGGTTTGACTGCGACTGTGTTTGGCTGCGGTGGAGACCGGATCCCCCTGCGTCACGTGACCAGCAGTGCCACTGATTGGCTGCGGCAAAGTCATACAGACTGTTTATATTGAGGGAGTCCAGAGGAGCATCGCAGGGATGGAAGAGAAGAAGCAGGGAGCCAGGAAGCAGGTAAGCATTCTTCCCTTTACAGGTCCGGTAAAGTGGGGAGTTTCCAACAACAACCCCCCCCCCCATTCTTTCACAACACCTTTAAATGGGACAAACAATGTTTTTTAGATATTTTTGTAAAACTCAGCACTTGTGTTTAAAAACACATATGGACAGCATGACAAAAATTATATAAGAAATGATGGCCCCCAGACAAGGCTACCCATCAGTTTGCATAAAACAGACAGACTGAGATGAATGGATGGAAGTCTTTTTCTGGAAGAACAATACATAAAATAAATCGTCTGAGCTCGATAGGTATTTTTTTCTTCTGTTTTTGGATTCTATTCATTTTGTGTTTAAAATAGACCTATCCCCTCTCCTGACTTGTCTGTTCCTGTAGATAAGTATAAGTGTATTCCCTTTTAAATGACGATTCTCTAGCATCTTTTCTTAGAACTCTGTATTCCTGGGGTTGCCCCATCTTTTCCCATAAAACTATATATCAATCTGCTCAGCTCCCCCTGTTCTGCAAAACCTGATGGGCCCTAGTGCCCTCTCTGCAACTGCCGGGCCCTCTGCACCTTGATTAACAGGGCCAGGCATGATTAGGTTTACTGCCTGTTCTGTCAATCAAAGTGGAGAGGGCGCGGCAGTTGCTCCTAATGGCTCATTAACATATATTAAAACATAAAACAATGTGGGCACATATGAACATGGGACCAATACAGATCCCTTCAGCTGCCAAACACGCATAGGTAGATAAACATTTTCTGACAGATGCCTTTTAAAGGGTTTCTTTCATCAGAAAAATCGTTATGTAGCTGGCTGACATTAGCGATGTGCCAATGTCAGCAGAACAGCTGCCGTCCTTCACTCACTGCGCTTGCGCCTAATACTAAAATGGACGGCGCAGGCGCGGGATCTGCGGGCCACGGAGGAGACCGAGGATGTCAATCACCTTTACAAGGGCGTGCCAAACGGTGAGAGGACGGAGTCTCTAGGTGCTGCAGCGACGCCCACTAGCACCTGGAGGCTCATTTGCATATTAAAAATAATTATTATTTAGCGAGAACGGCGGCAGGCAGGGAGATATAAGTCATCCAGTCATGTTCTGCTGACATTAGCACATCGCTAATGTCAGCCGGATACATAACGATTTTTCTGATGACAGAAACCCTTTAAGTCTCAGATAAAACAGTCATGAATAATGAAGAAGCAAAGCTGACCCAATGGGCTAGTTTTGTTGTATTTGTTATTTATTATTTTATGATGCTGCTTTAAACTCATGGAACAATAGTGCTGTGGAGAACTGAAAGAAGATCTCCATTGTGGGCGTCTTGCATATAATATCGTAGCATTGTTTTCACCAACCTCAGACTAATAGACACAATACTAACGATATGGGAATTGTTGGCAGCCTATCAAAGCTGCTTTTCTGCTGCTGCTCAGCATGGGATTTATAGGCATCATAAACTTTGCTGGGAACTTGATACCTTCCTTCTGCCTCTGGTTCTTACATGGTACAAAGGTTCTTGGTCCCCTTTCTATCTGCTGTCTTTCCCTTCACATTGTAGATAACTTTAAACAGTGGACAATTCTATCAAATGATCAAAGTAAGTCTACTTTCACACTGGCGTTTTGGCTTTCCATTTGTGAGATCCGTTCCGGGCTCTCACAAGCGGTCCAAAACGGATCAGTTTGCATTCTAATGTATTCTGAATGAAAAAGGATCCGCTCAGAATGCATCACTTCAGCCTCCATTCCGCTCTGGAGGCTGCTTGCAGCACTTTGGTGTCCGTCTGATGAAACTGAGCCAAACGGATCCGTCCTGACACACAATCTGGCACAATAGAAAACGGATCCGTCCTCCATTTGTCCTACAATCGTCTTGGCTATGTTAAAGATAATACAAACGGATCCGTTCTGAACGGATGCAGACGGTTGTATTATCTGAACGGATCCGTCCATTACTTGACACAGGTCTCTCTACCTGTAATTTGTTTATGTAGGTACATTTGCAGGTACTTTTATACTTAAAGGGGTTATCCGACCCTTGAAATGCCCTCCCGTATGTCCGGGCCCTTCACAAACAATGTACTTACCTGGCTCCCCGACACATGCGTCACTTCTGAAGCCCGCATGGCCGTTGCTGCATCTCCATGTCACGGGGATGAAAACATCTGGCTTTGGGGGGAGTTTGGGTCAGCGGTTGACGCTAGAGAGGCTTGTTCCATGATTTGATTTGTCTCATTAACAAGAGTTCTTCCCCTGCGAGGGGCTGTCCCAGTTACATTTCAGGTGGCCCTGACAATCTGTGAGTAGCAACGCAAGCACAGAGGTTTTGCTACCAGAGCAGTGACTATGCATGCTACTGGGTAGCAGCACACGAACAGTTGCTGCTCCAGAAGCAGAGTGTATGGGCTAACTTTGTAATGGCAATAAGCACCAGGGTGCTACTCTTTATTGAATCCAACCAGCCATGACAAGGCATTACTAGCTCCAAGCAGAGACAACCAAAGCTTTGCCACCTATACCATACAGTATTGAACCTGCAAATTACATAGTATCTTGGAATTTGGATGTCCTCTTTGGACATTCACTGGAATTGGAGACTCTGTAGCCATCAATAGACATGTCTTGTTGTTGGGCTTTTTACAATATTAGATCTCTGATCTTTTTACAAATAATGGTGTAAGAGATTCTTTACCAAATTGTTGCACTGGTCAGTTCTCAATGATTGTAGTGGAATGAGAGCCCTCAACCTTGTCTGGAACTCCCACAATTCTCAAATTATTATGGCAAAGCCCATTTTCTAGGTTGTGCAATTTCTCAAATATGTAAGTGATGTTTTATGCACACTTTATCCTTTTTTTCAAATTAGTATTGATTTGGTTTCAAGTGTACCGACCCCTTCTTTCACAGTTGACCAGTGTTATATTTAGAGTAGAAAGGATAGATTTATTGTAATAAACGTACCTGTCCAGGCTCCAGCAGGTGCGACCGCATCCCTAGCAATGGGATGCAATGCTATGTTTGTCCTAGTAGCGCGCGTGTGCTGGGGGAGACAAGCAGTGGGATGATTGACAGCCCAGCTGCTCAGTCATAAGTCGGGTTGTGTTCTAACCTATGGAGCTCTGGGCTACTGGACCAATCAGGTTCTGATTCAGGGACCCGACGCTCTATTTAAATTCTCTCCTATCCATTCACCAGTGCCAGTGATAGTCTTAGTTGACTCACTAGCATTGTTCCCCTTGTTCCTGATTCCTGTACTGCTATTAGTAAAATGTGTTTCTGACCACTCTGTCTCATGTTCTGTCTTTTGATCACTCTCTGTCACACATTTTGGTACTGTGTAGCCCGTCTGGTTTTGATCCATTTCTGTCGACTCTACTTTTGTACTTGTTCTATCCATGTGTTTGTCTCTGCACCTATTTAACATAGGGACTGTCGTCCAGTTGGAGTGCAGCCGTTTGGGGCTGCAAGTAAATAGGGGCACAGGGTGGTCTCACACTCCTTGCCTATACCTTGGCTATATTCCTGACATTTACACTCTAATATAGCATAAAACACATCTTTAAGTGTGGTCCTTTATCCAGTTCTTTCACAGCAGCATCAGAAGTTTGCCTATCCTTGCCTTTACAGAGTGAAATAAAATGGTCACATCGCCATGTGAGTTAATCTCCTGTGGTTTGGTAGCTTCTACATCCCCGTCTGAAGACTCCACCATCTCCTCAGCCTCAGAGTCTTCTGATGATTAAGGCTGCAGGCACTGAAATTGGGTGGCAGCTGACTCTATCTGGTACATGAGCAAATCCCTCTGCCATCTCTTTTTGTTTCTCCATGGCCTGAGACTTTGAAGCAGAAGGACTAGCAGTGCCATCTTAGATCCCTCCCAACCGTCCCCAGCTTGATCCTTCTTGTTCCACTTCTTGGTCATCTCTGCTGCAGGTACTGTAAGATCAATGTGGGAGATGAATAGACTCCAGCTGTTCAAGGTCTGATTCCTGGCTGAGAAAAATAGGTCAGATAAAGGATAAAATCCAGATTGCTGTTCAGAAGCTCTACACATGCTTTGCTAGGCTATTCAGCAGGTCAGGAAAACGTATTACCAGTTTACATATGTTTGGTCATGTTCTTTTTACATAATCCTGATTTCCACTTCTTCGACTCTTGTTAAGTCAGCAATGTATCTATGAACTTTGCTTTCTGGTTTTGTGTGATGACTTGTCCTGATTGATTCCACTCCTTCTATGTCAACTTTAATATTGCTGCCTCCTTCGAATCACAGAAAAGTCATTATGAATACTTTACCGCAAGGCAATAAGTGTAGATTGCGTGTGTAATTTTCACCTAAAACAGCTGCTCCTGTCCAAATGCATATCAGCGAATTGGAAGAAGACTGAGGATGAGTTAAAATTCAGGCTGAAATAGTGGATCAGACGACCACATCTTACTTATGTGTGATCAGCTTTGTCCTGAACTTTGAATTTCATAGTCATAACTTTTTAAAGGCTATGTACACCTTTGGGGGAAATTTTTTTTAATTATTGCATTGCACTCATTTTGAGCAAATTTTTTTTTTTATTGGTCTTTATTAAAAATATGGAGTTATTTTTTTCTGTACAGAGCACCCTTTGCATTTTTCAGTAAGACCAGGAGCTGACAGACTCCTTATCTTTGCTCTCTGACCTCCTAAACACTCATTATAGCTGTTCTTATCTTTCTAATAAGAATTGTGGCTTAAATAAGTGTTTATGACCTTTTTATTAATTTAGAGATAAGGTTTATTGGATGACCATCACAAAGTGAAAGTACTGGTTACACAGCCAGAAAAACAGTTATCCTTTTGTGACAGAACAGCCCAATATTTTTAATAAAGGCCAATTAACAAAAATAATTTTAAGCCAAAAATGAGTACAATGCAGTCTTAAAAAAAATTGCCTCCAAAGGTGTACAGTCGTGGCCAAATGTTTTGAGAATGACACAAATATTAGTTTTCACAAAGTTTGCTGCTAAACTGCTTTTAGATCTTTGTTTCAGTTGTTTCTGTGATGTAGTGAAATATAATTACACGCACTTCATACGTTTCAAAGGCTTTTATCGACAATTACATGACATTTATGCAAAGAGTCAGTATTTGCAGTGTTGGCCCTTCTTTTTCAGGACCTCTGCAAATCGACTGGGCATGCTCTCAATCAACTTCTGGGCCAATTCCTGACTGATAGCAACCTATTCTTTCATAATCACTTCTTGGAGTTTGTCAGAATTAGTGGGTTTTTGTTTGTCCACCCGCCTCTTGAGGATTGACCACAAGTTCTCAATGGGATTAAGATCTGTGGAGTTTCCAGGCCATGGACCCAAAATGTCAACGTTTTGGTCCCTGAGCCACTTAGTTATCACTTTTGCCTTATGGCACGGTGCTCCATCGTGCTGGAAAATGCATTGTTCTTCACCAAACTGTTGTTGGATTGTTGGAAGAAGTTGCTGTTGGAGGGTGTTTTGGTACAATTCTTTATTCATGGCTGTGTTTTTGGGCAAAATTGTGATGGAGCCCACTCCCTTGGATGAGAAGCAACCCCACACATGAATGGTCTCAGGATGCTTTACTGTTGGCATGACACAGGACTGATGGTGGCGCTCCCCTTTTCTTCTCCGGACAAGTCTTTTTCTTGATGCCCCAAACAATCGGAAAGAGGCTTCATGGGAGAATATGACTTTGCCCCAGTCCTCAGCAGTCCATTCACCATATTTTCTGCAGAAGATCAATCTGTCCCTGATGTTTTTTTTGGAGAGAAGTGGCTTCTTTGCTGCCCTTCTTGACACCAGGCCATCTTCCAAAAGTCTTCGTGCAGATGTGCTCACACCTGCCTGCTGCCATTCCTGAGCAAGCTCTGCACTGGTGGCACTCCGATCCCGCTGCTGAATCCTCTTTAGAAGACGATCCTGGCGCTTGCTGGACTTTCTTGGACGCCCTGAAGCCTTCTTAACAAGAATTGAACCTATTTCCTTGAAGTTCTTGATAATCCTATAAATTGTTGATTGAGGTGCAATCTTAGTAGCCACAATATCCTTGCCTGTCAAGCCATTTTTATGCAACGCAATGATGGCTGCATGCGTTTCTTTGCAGGTCACCATGGTTAACAATGGAAAAACAATGATTTCAAGCATCACCCTTCTTTTAACAGGTCAAGTCTGCCATTTTAACCCAATCAGCCTGACATAATGATCTCCAGCCTTGTGCTCGTCAACATTCTCTCCTGAGTTAACAAGACGATTACTGAAATGATCTCAGCAGGTCCTTTAATGACAGCAACGAAATGCAGTGGAAAGGTTTTTTGGGGATTAAGTTAATTTTCATGGCAAAGAAGGACTATGCAATTCATCTGATCACTCTTCATAACATTCTGGAGTAAATGCAAATTGCTATTATAAAAACTTAAGCAGCAACTATTCCAATTTCCAATATTTATGTAATTCTCAAAACTTTTGGCCACGACTGTACAGTACATAGCCTTTAAATTATTTGCAATATATATAAGACTTGAAATACAGTAGTAGAAAGCAGTAGCCCCATGAAGACAACTCTTTCTGCATGGTAGCCTGTGCAGTGATCAGCTGATCACCGGTAGGCAATTGGCCCAAAAAGGGATGATTTTCTGACCATTTTTTTATTTTAAAAAATAATTACAAATCAGACAATGCAGTGTGTTATTAAGCAGGCAGTTTTTTTCCACCGTCCATTTACCCATAGCCATAAGTCACTGTTACTTTGACATTACTAATGGTGTCATGGCATTAAAGAGCTTGAAAGGGGTTTGACTTTTCTGGGCAATTGGCGCACTTTCGATTCAGACCGAATTTATTTGGACCAAATCAAATCTGATAACCAATTCGACTGAATCAGACGCCAAATGAATTTTGAGATATTCACTCATCTTTACTCAGAAGTCATGTGGGATGCCCTACATACTGATTGATATTTATCTCTGTATGCTGTGATACCAATGCTGGATTGGTAGTGGAAGGGAGGTATATTTCCCCTAGATTCCTCTCCTATGTAAGTAGCAGGTGAAAGAATCTCACCTGTGAGGTAATTAATGAAGCAGCACTGAGGGTGGGGATATAACAGAGCAGGAGGTCAGTCAGTCTCTCTCTGCCTGGGGACACAGAAAGCATGTCTGTGTGAGTGAGCAAACTGTGAGTACTAGGTTGCTGATGCCTTGTTTTGTGAGCTGGCTGGGAGAAGCCCACCAGCGGATAGATGGGAACCTCTAATGTTTAGTAAGTGCCGGACAGGCAAGACTTTTCTTTTGTTTTATTTTATTTGTGCAACCTGCTCAATAAACCTGGCTCCAGGCCAGCTTAAAACTTCTACCTTGGTGGCTGGTTGGAATTGTGTGAAACAGACAAGTGTCCTTTGACCCCAGCAAAGGCGATCCCGAGCTTATCCCCCCACAATACATACATGGTTGCCAACTGTCCAGAAATTTAGGTGACTTTTTTTCTGTGTCCGTGGAAAAAATTGATCTGTCCATGATTTTTTGGAGGCTGGTGGTACTTATTAGTAGATTATTTTGGTGGTAATTATCATCACTTTACAGCTCACAGTAAATAGTGGTGAGTTCTTATCAGTATATTGAGCTATAGACATGTAACAGGTCCGGTGCCCATTGACTTACAATCATTTTTATACCATATCTGGTTTGTTCAGTTTTGATTTAATACAACTGGATCTGGCCGAAAAGAATGCATCCAGATGTATTAAATGGCAAGCATCCATTTAATCCCGGTTTTGAGATCCTCTGCTGGATCTCAAAACTGGAATAACAATGCAGATGTGAAAGTAGCCTTACAAGTTTTGCTAAATCATGTCCCATAAATCTACATACATCAATCTGCTCATCTCTTCCTGCTCTATAACACTCTCTGTGACTTTTTAATGAATGAACAATACACCTGGTTTGTTATACGCCCTGTTCAAGGTCATGTAAGTTGCTACATTTGAAATGATCAGTCTGCCTTTATCAATGAATATCTTAATAATGTGTCCTGTATAGTGACTTGTCTACCTATTCCTCAATCCTCACACATGGTTGGCATCTTTGCACTTCGATCTGGTGGTACAGTACATCTACACTATGAAGGTGTAGACTTAATAGTCAAGGCTGTTATCAGCCTGCATTTGTGGGAGGGGCGTCTAGCTACTTATTCCCCCAGCTATCGCTCAGCCAGGCGCCCGAGCCTCACGCCCCTCCCTCCCGCCCCTTTTTTCAGCTTCCATCGGGAATGCCCCCTTTTCTTTGGTGTACCCGCGCCCGTGGCTCCCGACACAATTCAGCCACTATTTTCAGGGCAGGTTTCTCTGCGTACGCTGACGTTTTTCCTAGCCCTGACCATAAATTAGTATAAGATTACTTCATTGTAGAGATGAAGTTGGGTAAAGGGGCATCGATTTATCCTCATCAATATTAGTGAGGGTCAGTCACCTGCCACCAATCAGCTATTTTTGGCAGCCACCAGGACTAAAAACTGAAAGTGGATGGAGATGGAAGCAGAAGGTTCTGTCCACTGTGTAGAAGATGTGTCGGGGTACTGTAGCTCAGTTACCATTCCAGTGAATGTGAACCAGTGTTGGAAACTACACAGTGGATGGAGCCTTCCATCCACCAAATAGTTTCCAGTGCTGGTATTTGACGGAAGCATCTGATAAGTGGGAGTGTCGTGTGTTGTACAACCACCAATCTGATATGATGACCTATCCAGAGAATAAGTCATCAATATCCAAGTACCAGAAAATGCTGAAGACATTGGTTTACCACCATTTTTTTGGGGGGGGCACTGATTTCCTGCTTTACCTTGTGAATGGGTGCCCTGCTTTGCAGTATTGTTTTAGTGGATTAACTGCACTCAAATTTCTCTGTACAGTTGTACATATAAGACACTTTATTACACTTATAATACTATTTAGTAGAGTGATACCCCTTAGATGAAATTAAGGCTCTTTTCACACTTCCGCTAAAATTTCCATGTTTCTAACCATCACAAGATCAGAAAAACAAAAATAACAGAGCGCTTGATCTGTCTTAGGACACACATCAAAGGCTCCCGGTTTCTGTCATGGTGTCCCACGTTTTGATGGGAAAACTGGCTTAGCATGCTAGATTGTTTACTTGTACAATATTCTCGTAACAAAGCTTCTGTTGGAAATGTGAACAGAGCCTTACCATCTGCAACAGCAGGCCTTCGTCATGCTGAGTACTCTGTGATGTGTGGACGATTATCAAGTGACATGTTTGTTGTTTGCTTATACACTGGTGGCACTATTCGCCAGTCATCAATCTACGCCATCCTTTGTGCTACATTAGCATTTCACCTACAAATAATAAAGTAACGTCACTGACTTATTAACAACGCCCTTAGGTGACCGGTGAATCATTCAGGGCTTGGACAGGTGAAATCTATTTTTGTGGAATTCAGGAAATGTTACTTATGCTCTATATAAAGAACCAAGTAATGACAAGCTGTGCGTATACCTGTAGGAGTGTTCCTGACATTCATTTACACTTATATACTGGACTTATCAAAAGTAAACAGTCATCCACTGAACAAGCCCTTTATCATAGATGTGTTCAGGGTATAAGTCACATAGCAAGTTCTATAATAAAAAAAAAACTCCTGTGAAAGACATGTAAAAGTTCACCCAAAAGGAATTATTTTAACTATATCAATGCAAAAAATGTCTCCCTTTTTCTCTTTTTAACAGCAATTTCCAACTCTTTTTGTGGGTGGGCAGCAGCTCATCACATAAGTCAATCAAGCACCTGCATCTCCCACGAGTGTATTGTAATCAGCCCTTGTTAAACGCATCCTCATCTGCATAGAAAATAGTCCCTCACAGGCAACCCCAGTAATTCCACAAAAAATAGCACAATGGTATTTAATGCACCTACTGTAATTTCCTTCTCCACTGTTCAGAGAGTGTTATACTGTGGCTATATATGTCACGCTCGTGTGTGGGAGGAAAACACCACACCGAACATAGGAGGGAAAGGGGATACCTGTAATTTGCCCACTGGCCCCTGGTATTGCCCATACGGCACAGTTAGGTGAGTGTTAGGTCCCGGGCTACTTGAGAAACCTTGGCGTGGTGCCCGGGCTTAGATATGTCCTAAAACGTAGGACATGTTGGCTAATCTCTCAATTTTAAAATCAGTTTGAGGGTTTAGTAAGACTGCAGAGTGCACCTGTCTTTGTTATTATTTTGTTATATTGTTATATTGATTATCACATCCACATAATTGCTATCTTGTGTAGGATGTCTATTGTGGTACTTGTGGTTCGCTGCGGGCATCCTCCACCGTATGCATTTTTGCTGGGGATCGTCATTAGCAATGGGCCACAAGTGCAGGATTTGCTCCCCTATATATATGCACAACTGCATGTGGGTTTGAGCACCTCCTGCTAATACCACGCCATTCTTCTCAGTTTGTAGATACCGGAATAAGGCCTGGAAACTAGGGATGAAGATAGACACCTCCTAGAGAAAACTCTAACTCCAGTCCTGACAGACTACCAGTATGAACAGGCCCCCAAAAAAGGCAAGTTCATACACCAGATACCTAGAATCATATCTCCCCCTATAGGACCATGGAACTAATGTCAGGACTAAGTCTACGAACAGGAGTCTCCCTCAGGCCTGATGACAAACAACAGGGAAAGACAACAAACACATATTTATAAACAAAAAAACAAAAGGGAAAGGAAATACATCTTCAATGAAGCTTTGGTAGCACCAGGAACTCAGCCGAGAACCAAACACAAGCTAACCACAAGTCCAACAGAAGCTATAAACCACATAGCATAGTGGGAGAAACAACAATAAATAGAGATGGTAAAATTACCATAATAGCCACACCTGGAGAAAGAAGGTGTGGCAAGCACCAGAAACAACACAGATGTCATTTGATCTAAAAGGAAAACATGTCAGATCAAACCATGTGTTGCCAGTCTCACAGATCTCCTGCCACCTGTCGCGGGAACGTCCGTATGTCTCAGTAAGTCCGTGACAATATATTTCTATGAATTTAGAAGTAGGAGTGAATGAGTTAAGATGTCTAGGCTGCTTCACCTGAATATTTATGAGCTCACTATGCCTGCACTGAGAGGAGGAAAAGAGCAGGAAAAATCATGAGCATTTCAGTCCACCGACTGAACCCATTAGAAAGAGACCCTTTAATCCCTATACAGGTATCTGGACTTTGCTGCAGAGGAACTACAAGGTTGCTACTTCCTGGAGTAGTCCCAAAATGGTTAACAGCTGACCCACTGGGGTCAGAGACACCATTGTGATACACTAAGGGATCAGGCCAAACTCATAGTCAGTAACAGGCCAAGGTCTGGGCAGGCAGAGTAAGTGCAAATCTGTGAAACAGGTCTAAGGGTCAAAATTATAATCAGGCATAGGTCAGGC
The DNA here is from genome assembly GCF_014858855.1 of Bufo gargarizans. Classification (NCBI taxonomy): domain Eukaryota; kingdom Metazoa; phylum Chordata; class Amphibia; order Anura; family Bufonidae; genus Bufo; species Bufo gargarizans. Next base: position 34,592,225 of record NC_058088.1, on the reverse strand, counting down.
AGCGGAGAGTTAGTCATGAATCAACCAGAAGTCAGTGCAGCGCGTTTGCCCTTGAACAGCTGGAGACAGTTTGTGTGCACCCTAGGAACAGATATGAGAGACCTGGTAGGGAAGCACAGGACATCGCCTGCAGCAGGAAGAGGCACATGGGACGACAGTGGCCGTACCTGCTGCTGGCAGGCAGAGGAGGACTAGTGGGTCCAGGCCACCGACACAATAGAGACCAGTTGGGTGAGTAACGCAGTGTTCATCCCCGTTTTGAGGAGTGGGACATCTGTGGGCACAGGCTGTAACAGTCCCACTGTTAGTCACTGTTCATTTATGCCGTATGAGCCTTCAGCAGGGCTTTTGTTGGTGTTTCTGGCATTTAGATGGAAAGAGTAGATGGACACAGACTCAGCAAGTTCAACAGGGACAGATGTTTGCACAGGAATGGGGCAAATAGCATGACATGGGAAAAATAATAGACACAACATGTTGGGTGGAAAACAATTGGTCACAGCCTTTATTAGTTAATCTTTACCAATTAAATCAAATAACGTTAACTATGATTATCGCAAGTGAAAACTTCATGAAACAATACTAATTCAAACAATAATAACAACCATAACGAGCTTTAAATCATGAGGTGAGACACCTGTACCCCTTGTCGGCCCCAAATTTATATCACCAATGTTGATCACATGGGAAACCCTTGTCCCCAATGACCAACTTGTACCTTGGGCATAAGGGAAAATGTTCCCTAGCCCTAGTAAACGACTGGTCACCATACTTGACTAATCACCACCGCCCCCATTCTGGGCAAATCTGCCCAGTGATGGCATAACCAATCATTATGATGTTACCACTCCACTGAGTAATTCTGCACAGAGATGAAGCTGATACTTTTGGCTGAAATCCCCGCCCAAACTCTGGAAGGAATTCACGTAGGTTGACTATAATCATAGAAACATAGAATATGTCGGCAGATAAGAACCATTTGGCCCATCTAGTCTGCCCAATATACTGAATACTATGACTAGCCCCTGGCCCTATCTTATATGAAGGATGGTCTTATGCCTATCCCATGCATGCTTAAACTCCTTCACTGTATTTGCAGCTACCACTTCTGCAGGAAGGCTATTCCATGCATCCACTACTCTCTCAGTAAAGTAATACTTCCTGATATTACTTTTAAAACCTTTGCCCCTCTAATTTAAAACTATGTCCTCTTGTAGCAGTTTTTCTTCTTTTAAATATTCTCTCCTCTTTTACCTTGTTGATTCCCTTTATGTATTTAAAAGTTTCTATCATATCCCCTCTGTCTGGTCTATGATGACTATGATCCTGGATCCTGCCAGTCTGAGTTCTGATTAACCAGAACAGTTGTTTAAACACACACAAACAAGTCTTGGTGGTTACAATTCTAGGTTGAGGTTCTAAGTTTATTGGTTATACTTTCTAGCAGAGGCACTAAACTTTGCAGTTTACAAAAGCGGGTTTCTTATAACTCTCTCAGGTGATCTTAGCAGGACTTGCACTACCACCAGTTTGAGCATAGTGATACGCCAACGTTTAGTACAGATTATTAGCCACACATTCAGTGCAGTTTACTTCACCACCAACAAAGCTTTAAACTTCTCAGATGTTCACCGGTGGGCAAGCTGGATGGTCATCCTTAAGCCCAGGTGTCACGGACGGTGTACAGGAAACAAGGCAAAGCAACATGTATAAATGACTCGCTGGATCCAAAAGCTAAGGAACCAAGGGAGACCCCTGCAGAAGACCTGGCACTTTCCCTGGCTGCTCAGCCTATGCAAAGATCCGAATGGTGGAGGTTTGCATATCCACGAACCTTGACTATAAAGCCCTAAGCAGCCTACAATAGTGAGGGGACACGACCACCGGCTCCCTACACAAGATACGGAGGGAGTCAGGGTCACCTGGGATCCAGCAAACAGTAAATAACAGATAACGGTACAACACTTAGCTTTGTAGCAGACAGGAGAACAAGGTCAGCATGCACACACACTCCAGGAAGAAGTATAAGCCGCCCAGAAAAGCATTCTGGGGAGGAATTTAAAGGGAAGCAATTAGTCCAACACATGACAGCTGAGAGAGGCTAACGAGAGGAGGAACTGAATACCCCAACACAGAAACTCAAGGAGGAGGTTCTGAAAGGCCTCTGTCAGAGCTTCTCAGCTGTCTGGTTGTGACAGTACCCCTCCCTCTACGAGTGGACTCCAGACACTCAGAACCCACCTTCTCAGGATGGGACCTATGGAAAGCCCTGATGAGACGAGAGGCCTTAATGTCCGTCACTGGGAGCCACATCCTCTCCTCAGGACCATACCCCTCCCAATGAACAAGGTACTGAAGAGAACCGCGGACAAGACGAGAATCCACAATCCTAGAGACCTGAAATTCAAGATTCCCATCAACCATAATCGGAGGAGGAGGCAAAGGCGAGGGTACAATGGGTTGAACATAAGGTTTCAATAAGGACTTATGAAAAACATTATGGATCTTCCAAGTCTGAGGAAGATCAAGACGGTATGTAACAGGATTGATGACAGACAGGATTTTGTAAGGCCCAATAAACCTAGGACCCAACTTCCAGGAGGGAACCTTCAATTTGATATTCTTGGTAGACAACCACACCAGATCACCAACATTCAGGTCCGGACCAAGCACACGTCTCTTATCTGCCACACGCTTATATCTCTCACTCATGCTCTTTAGATTATCCTGAATCTTTTGCCAAATAGATGACAAAGACGAGGAGAATCTGTCCTCATCAGGTAAACCAGAAGACCCCTCTCCCGAGAAAGTCCCAAACTGCGGATGAAACCCATATGCACCAAAAAATGGTGACTTATCAGAGGACTCCTGACGACGGTTATTTAAAGCAAACTCAGCAAGGGACAAAAAAGAACACCAATCCTCTTGATTCTCCGCCACAAAACAGCGCAGATATGTCTCCAGATTCTGATTGACGCGCTCTGTCTGGCCATTCGACTGCGGGTGGAAAGCAGAAGAGAATGACAACCGAACCCCCAAGCGAGAACAGAAAGCCTTCCAGAATCTGGAAACAAACTGCGTGCCCCTATCAGAGACTATGTCTGAAGGAATACCGTGCAATTTGACAATGTGATCAATAAATGCCTGCGCCAGCGTCTTAGCATTGGGCAAACCAGGAAAAGGGATGAAATGCACCATTTTGCTAAAACGGTCCACCACCACCAGAATCACAGTCTTCCCCGAGGAACGAGGCAGGTCCGTTATGAAGTCCATGGACAGATGTGTCCAAGGACGGGAAGGAATGGGTAAGGGAAGGAGAGGACCTGATGGCCGTGAATGAGGGACTTTGGCACGAGCGCAAGTCTCGCAGGCTGCCACAAAACCCTCAACCGACTTACGAAGCGCAGGCCACCAGAATCTCCGAGCGATGAGATCCAGTGTGGCTCTTACCCCCGGGTGCCCAGCAAGGACCGTATCGTGGTGTTCTTTAAAAATCTTGTGTCTTAAAGCGAGAGGCACAAACAACCTCCCAGGAGGACAAAGATCAGGAGCCTCTGACTGGGCTGCCTGCACCTCTGCCTCCAATTCAGGAAAAAGAGCAGAGACCACCACACCTTCAGCCAAAATGGGACCTGGGTCTTCAAAATTCCCGCCTCCCGGAAAACAACGTGACAGGGCATCTGCCTTCACATTCTTAACTCCAGGGCGGAACGTGACAACAAAATTAAACCTAGAAAAGAACAAAGACCATCTGGCCTGTCTCGGGTTCAGACGCTTGGCTGACTCCAAGTAGGCCAGATTTTTATGGTCAGTAAATACGGTAATAGGGTGTCTGGCTCCCTCTAGCCAATGGCGCCATTCCTCAAAAGCCAACTTGATGGCCAACAATTCCCTATCTCCCACATCGTAATTTCTCTCTGCGGAGGAGAGTTTTCTTGAGAAAAAGGCACACGGTCGCCAATTGGCAGGAGAGGAACCCTGAGACAAGACCGCCCCCACACCCACCTCAGAAGCATCAACCTCAACTATGAAGGGTAAAGAAACATCAGGTTGCACCAAGATGGGAGCGGAAGCAAAACTCTCCTTGATATCAGAAAAAGCCTTACGCGCCTCTACTGACCAAGAAAAAAAATCTACCCCCTTTCTGGTCATATCAGTGAGTGGTTTGACAATAGAAGAATAATTCAAAATGAACTTCCTGTAATAATTGGCAAAGCCCAAAAAACGCATCAGCGCCTTCTGATTCTCAGGAAGCTCCCACTCAAGCACAGCGCGGACCTTCTCGGGGTCCATGCGAAAACCAGAAGCGGAGAGAAGAAACCCCAGAAATTGAATTT